>NC_132878.1:26112424-26412424 GCF_030463535.1 Salminus brasiliensis
AGGACGGCTGAGGGGCTCGTTTGAGCCTCTCTCCCATCAATCACGGACACTTGCACCCTTCTCACAAACTGTTCTGCCTCCGGCCATCGGGAAGAAGGTACCGCAGCATCCGGTCCAACAAGACTGCAACAGCAATTTCCCCACAAGCAATCTGACTCCAGTGAAGGCATTGCACTACATACTACCTCACTACATCCCTGGACTCTTTGCACATTTATTGCACAAGTTGCACAGACCTATTTTAAAAATGGCTGCTCTAACCTGTGCTGCACTCTACTGGTTTGAACATGATATGCACCTTCTATTGCACAACCCTACTCCCCACTATTCCCAGTCTGTCTTATGTGCATTCTAGTCTGCACTGTATGCCTTGTGTTGTGCTGTCTGTATTCACTTGTTCTGTGTTGGACTTTTTTGTCTGCACTGTGTTGTGTTGCACCACGGTCCTGGAGGAACGTTGTTTCGTTTCACTGTGTACTCTGTATAGAGTTGACATGACCAAGCCTCTTGACTTGGTCAGTCATAGCTGATTAAAATCTGTATAAATATCTATGCTGACGTCAGACACCTTAAACTGATAACTGACCTTTTTGTTGACTTTATAATCTGATTGGAGCTCCAACCACTGCAGGAATCTATGGAACAGTCATCATGGTCTTGTTAGCGCAACATGCCTTTACCATTCCAACCAGAAGACCTCAGGAAGAACTGAGGAGTGGATGTAGCTCTGTGGGAGGGGTCATCTGCTGCTCCCAGAAAAATCTCCCTCATGCTGGTTAAGGGTCAGCAGATGAGTGCACCTCCAGAAGCAGAAAGACCATAAAGCACATCTGTAATGAGCTTGGTCTAACTTTTGTTTCCAGGTATAGCAGGATTGTGAGAACTGATCCAGACAAACTATGGTGGTGAGCGTGAACTTGCTGCTGGTCGTGTCTCTCAGGATTATTAACCACTGAAAGAAGCACATCAGCATTAGACAGAGACATGAAGTTTATAGTGGACAGTCACATGATCACAACTAGTCCAGTCTCCGTTTCATCCTGTTTATCTCTCATACGTTTGTAACAATGTCCAGTCTTACATTTCTCTGGTGTTTAGATCAGCTCTCACATTTACATCACTACACCTCTCAAGTGGGTGGGTGTGAGACTCACTCATTGTTCTCGAATCTCGCAACAAACCTCTGAAATCTTCAACTTTACTAAATATCTGAGACTTCAAACTCCTGCTGAAAGCATATTACTCAGCATGTTTGGATTCAGGGCCTTTATTCTGTCTAGATGTCCACTGTCTGCTGTGCAGCATGAGGCACATCTTGTGGTATGATGGTGCTATATCACAGTGTGCTGGGGCAGAGGTTCTAGTGCAGAGCATCTTCTACACACTGTGCTTTTCTCTTAGAGGAACTGGGAAGCGGTGTTAAACCTGTAATGGTAGAAACTGGTTCCTTCTAATGAACTTTATTCAAAATTCTGCTGGATTTGTACTTTGCTGAGAGTTAAAGGAGTTGAATAATATATAATCCAGTACTAAACTATATTTGTAAAAAATCTCTTTTTACTGCTTTCTTATGCTGAGATGCAGAATTGATCAGTACGTTTCACTGCAGTTCTGTAGCTGAAGCAGAGCTTTAGACTCGGCTACTTTTGTAATGAAGCTGTTGTTGGAAAGCTACTTTTACTGGAGTCATTATTTCACTGCAGTAACAGTTTATTTTACTGGATGCTGGTTTACACTACTCTACATGTCACAGAGGGAGAAAACATGGCCTCGTTTTGGGGGGATTTCATGGAGTTGAGCGCTTTCACACGGTGTAATGGAGTTTGGGCGACCCCTAGTGGCAAGTGGTGAACTGCAGCTAGACTTAGCTTTGGTGCTTCTGAGCTGCGGTCCTTCAGCAGCAGACTGTGCTTCTAACGCTGGGGGCAGGAGCACAGCTCCGTGTTTTGTTGTTAAATTCAGATTAAAAACGTGTTTCAGTTAAAAATCCTCTACTCACTTCAACTATCATACAGATGAGCAAGTGTTGAGATGAAGACTGCACTGTTTTAGCTCGTAGTTCAGCTTTTATCAGCTTCGTCTTCGTTTCTCTGTCGTGAGTTTGGGTGAGGAGAACATGAGGCTCCATTTTCCTCTGTTTTCTCCAGTCCTGCTAGCGGTGGATGAACTAAGCCATGTTTTACTTTCATTAGAGATATTAGTATTTCTTTACCCAGCTTAAACCTGATCTGCAGTCATCACACCACCTAGAAGACTTTGAACCTCTCCAGCCCTTTTTTCCATTTCCAGTCTTAAATTACACTCCCACATCTTGAGGCTTTCTGCTCCAGCCTTATATAAACTAGAGGCAATTTCACCAGTTACTGAAAAGCCTTCACTTTTGGAGTAGAAAACATGTAGAGATATTGAAATTGATCTGCAGTGGTCAAAATATAATAAAAACCACAGAAAGAATTTTCCTGAATTTCATTTTAAAATCTAGATTTTAGAGACTATAAACTGAAGCCTTCATGTCCCCCAAAACTTTCTGCTTTGGACTCTCGTGTCACCATGGGTCTACTTTCACCAGGCAACATTTGGAGCTGATCCCTCCTCCTGATTTGAAGTTCTTCTAGCTGGAGCTGACAGTGAACAGGCAGCTTCTCCAAGTGTCCTTTTAGAGTCTCCAAAGTCTCCAACCTCTGTATCATAAGAACAGCTCATTTTACTGCAGGAAAGGGATCGTGTATTATCTGCACTTGATGGCAACATGTTATCCTGTATTTCTTCACCTTCTTTTTACAAACTTACGTCATCCACCAGTTCTGATTGAATATTTTATTCTAGTGCCAAACCAAGAGCAATCACTAGTAGATAAGAGCAAAGAGGCAGGAGGGTCTAGTTTCACCTTTGCTTGTTTTATTTAGTCCGGTTTTGTTATTCTAGCTTTCACAGCTCTCACTGCTGTCCGACTCCAGCAAAGCCTCGGCTTCACTTTCCCGTTCCCACTCGGTCAAAATCTCTCCAACAGCATAAAATACTTTCTTCTATGGTTTCTGAGTTTGTTTTGAAGCAATTTTTATTGATTATTGCTGCCAATAATTTCTTCCTACCTGAGAAGCTGCTTCAGGAAACAATCCTTCAGAAGTAAAAAGGTTCTGGAGCTGAGATTTGAGAAGCTTCAGAGCTGCATGAATGAAATGCTGGATTTCTGATGGAAATCCATGATGTGAGCTGACAGACTGTAGATGAGCTGGTGTGAAAGGACTCCTTCACATCCTCACCTAATGCTTCCTTTTCCATCAGCTGTGTTACTGACAACCCTCTGAACTCTTCATCTGCGGCTGTTTAAACACTCAAGCAGCAGAGAGGCTGAGAGAATGTGGGTTCAGCTCTGTGGAGAAGACGTGAAGAAGAGTCTTCATGTGAAGAGCTTCATCTTTTTCTCTCAGTTAATGAATGAAAGAGAATCGTAGGAGATTCTTTTCAGATCTACAAGATTTAACACACACATCACTTCTTATCACATAACCTCACAGTTCCTTTATAAACCCAGAACCCAGCGTAGAGCGGCTGAGTGAATGTGGTGTGGAGTGTGTGTAGGAGGGTCATTGTGTCAGAGACACTGTAGAAGGACAGAGTTCCTGCACTGTGATCCACATACACTCCTATTCTGGAGGAAGGTGGAGCTGAGAGCTTAGTCCGAATGTTGTTGTGGAGGAAAGAGAGAGAGGAGGAACACTCCAGACTCCAGGACTGACTGTTGCATCCAAACCCACACGCTTTACCCCCTCCTTTCCTGCTGATCCCTTTATATGAGACTGATATGTACACACAGCCAGTTCCCCCACTGCTCCACTCAACCTCCCAGTAACAGCGTCCACACACACTCTCCTTACACAACACCTGTTCCCAGCTGTTAAACCTCTCTGGATGATCAGAGTATGACTGGACTTCTTTACTCCACATCACCACTCTGTTCTTCTCAGACAGTCTGAGGTAATTAAATGCTGTGTTGGGATCCAGAGTCAGTCGACAGTAATCTACAGAAAAGTAAAGAAAAGAAAAGTTAAATTATTTAAAGTAAAACACTGTTGCTGAGTGTGTGTGTGCTTGTGTGTGTGTGTTTAATTCAGTATATGTCTGTGTGTGTGTTTGTCTTTTAATGTGTGTGAATTTATTTCATTTAGTGTCGTGTTTGTGTGTGTTGGGTATGTATGTGTTTTGTGAATGTGTGTGAGTGTGTGTATGGATGTGAGTGTTCCTTTTAAATGGTTTGTGTTTGTATGTTTTCTTTGTGTGTGTGTGTGTGTGATATTGTTTTAATGTGTGTTTAATTCAGCAATTGTGTTTGTTTGGTATGTCTGTTTATGTGTGTGTGTGTGTGTGTGTGTGTTACACATACATTGCAGAAAATCTTCTCTGGTTTTTGGCTCTGAGGATAAAATCTGAACTGCTGCAGCTGTGGAGACACACAAACACAACAGTCCAACAGCATGAATAGAGTAGAATAGAATAGAATAAAATAGAATAGAGTAGAGTAGAATAGAATAGAATAGAGTAGAGTAGAATTAAAATGTTCATGAAGATTAAAGATAAAGTTTAAAACGTAAAAACAATCTTTATTTCTAAGAAACTTTGGAGAAGATCAGTCCTTTCAGTCTTTCTCTCTCTCTCTAAAACAGGATTTACCTGTTGATAAATATAACAGTTTTGTAGAAATATGAGAGAAGTAATAACAGTAATAATAGAAGAACAGCAATAATACAATAATTCATGTAAAGCAAATAAATGATATTTTTAAAGGGTGCTCTTTTAAATGTATGTTAATTACACTGATCAGTTATCAGCATCTTTCTCGCTGTGTGTGTGTGTGTGTGTGTGTGTGTGTGTGTGTGTGTGTGTGTTATTTGTCTAATGAAATATGACACTCTGTTACAGTGTGAATCTGTAAAGGTGGACCAATTCCAGCCACCAGAGGGGAGCGGTAGTCCGATAATCAGTCCTAACTCCCAGCACCTGGTGAGCTGAGTATATATACTCCTCAAGGAACAACCAGAGTGGCTGGTTCTTTGTGGAGCACATAGTGTTTGCAACATACAGGTGGTTATTTGGTGTTGTTTCATACACAGTGTTCCTTCTGTCTTGTCTCTTTTGGAAAGTTAGGTCTCACCCTTCCCTACTTTCCAATTCCTGTTTAAAAGAAGGCAGTGAGGTTTCTTCATCCCCTTCTCCTAGTTTACTCATTTATCTTTAGGAAGAACTGGAGGTTCAAGGAACCTTCCTCCTTTCCCTCCTTATTTTTCTGCCATAGCTTTGTTTGGGAGTCCAAGCTATTTAGTTCGCCTCAATTTAAAGAAGGCAACCAGCCTCCCCTGACATCGTTGTCTGGTTTTCCCGCTCAAACCCTCCCCTGTGCAGTGGTAAAGTAGTGGTAAAGTACCTGGTTTCTGATCCCGTGGACCTGGGTTCAATTCCCACTGAAAGTTGGGATATCATTAAGTTCTGATACCCATGCCTTTCTGTTCCACATCTTGACAGCTAAGTGTTTAGGTCATATTCTAACTACCACTGGTAGCTCTATCGGTAGGGCCCTGGACTAGTCCCGCTAGTGCTACCATTACAGAATCAGCTGCTGGACACAGGTGGTGGCTGCAGTGCGTGGTCAGTGTGTAGAGGAACAGTAAGAGGAACAGAGTTCAATTAGATCATTTCTATGGAGCTCAGAGGAAACTTGTCTCACTTGTCCTCTTTCTGTCCAAGTAAAGATTCCCATCCTTATGTCTGACAGCAGGACAGCTGCTCTTACCATGTGGAGGGATCTTCCAGAACTCCTCTCTGCAGAATTCCTCTAGTCGCTCTTTCAGCTCAGAGACAGATTTCCTCACTCCATCAAATGAGGGATGTTGATGGACAGGAATGCTGGCTGAGTCCTCAGATCCAGAAGAGACACAGAGAGACTGGAAACTCTACAGAGAGAAGAAACACAATGGAGGAAGATGAAGGTGGAGAAGAGAGATGAAGGAGATCAGAACAAATGAGACTAAAGAGAAAGTTGGGATCACAGACAGCTTTATTTAGTGGAGCTTAATGAACTTCTGCTGAGAGGAGCTTTACAAGCTTGATGAGGAGCAGCTTCCTCTGTAGATCAGTGAGTGTTACCTGGAGGAAATGGAGGTGATCCTCTGTGTGTGAAAGCTGCTCCAGCTCAGTGTGTCTCCTCTTTAGATCAGCCATCTCCTGCTGCAGTTTCTCCAGGAGTTCTTCAGCTCCACTCATTTCAGCCTTCTCCTGAGCTCTGATCAGCTCTGTTACCTCAGAGCGCTTTTTCTCAATGGAGCGGATCAGCTCAGTAAAGATCCTCTCACTGTCCTCCACTGCTGCCTGTGCAGAGTGCTGTTACACACACACACACACACACACACACACACACACACACACACACGGTGAATATCCTCTGTTACACAACACTCCTTGTCTCAGATGTAGTCGATCAGCTCAGTCATGTTTGGTGTGTGAAGTCTGGTTCTCTAGGTTTCACTGGAGCTACAAGGCTAATGTAGCAATGGTGTAAAAGTACTCTGATTCTGATGAGATCTGAGTATTAGTAAGAGTGAAGGAAAGGAGCTGGAGGAATAATCAATCAGAGTAAAGAGGAATTATTTGCTTCATAAAGGGAAGAAAGGAAAAGTGAAAGCTGCAATGAATCAAATCACTTCTAATGAATGTGATCTTTAGCAGAGCTGTTTCAGTACTGTGACCTGACCTGGATCCTGACTGGAATTGTTCAGAAACATCATATTTTTATTTATTTGTATAAACATTTTCTAGTATTTTTCTGAACCATAGTAGGTTGGACTCATGTTTGAGGTAAACACTAAAACACAGAACAGTACTGAAGATCCTCACATTCTGATTATTAGATCTTTGTGTTGATTAATGTTGTAAAAAAGCATAGCAGGTAAATATTTCTGCTTTTTTACTGTAAAGCCGTTCTAACAACAACTGGAAGCTCCTATTCGATCAGTAACAGATCATTTGTTCAGGAAATGTAGTAAAAATAAGGTAACCTTGTTTATGTGGAGTCTGACACTGTATTACACACTGTTATCTATAAACATGAAAAAGAAATGATCTGTGCATTTGTCAGGTTTTATAGATTAGAAATAGCTACATTAGCCTCAGTCCTTCACTGCAGAACTGAAAAGCAAACTTCAGACCCCGAACAGCTTTTGACTCTGTTTGGGAAAAGGAGAAAAACTGTGTCTTTCTGTTCTCACCTTAAGAGTGTTCACTGTCTGTTCCAGCTCCTGCAGCTTCTTCTGCTTCTCCTGGATCCTCTGCTGGAGTTTCTCCTGCATCTCTTTTAGCTGAGTCTATGAACAAACAGATTTTATGATGTTTATGAATTTGTGTGAATTATGATCTAGATGGGTGTTGGCTGGTTACACATTCACTAACTGCTCTGATCAGTTTATTGAACTCTTCCGTACAAACAGCATTTGAACTCATTCCTTCAAAATCTATGTACTAAAATCAAGAACCGACTTTCTTTAACTCGATCAACTGATTAATGAAACTCCTTCTGGATGAGGTATCTAATTAGTCTGAGCTGATTCTGAATGATCTAACAGTTCTCACCTGTTTCCTGCTTCTTTCTGTTGTAGCTGAGACTGTATCGTGTCCCCTGTGATCCTCCATTGTACATAAATAGCAGATAGAGCTCTGATCAGTACGACAGTAGATCTCGATCAGTCTGTCATGCTGAGAGCAGATCTTCTCTTGTAGCTGGGTGGACGCTTTGACCAGCTTGTGCTTCTTCAAGGCAGGAACTTCATAGTGAGGTTTAAGATGAGTTTCACAAAAGGAGGCCAGACACATCAGACAGGACTTGATGGCTTTGAGTTTTCTCCCGGTGCAGAAATCACACTCCACATCTCCAGGTCCAGCGTAACGGGGAGCAGGAGAAGCAGCTTGGAGTTGTGTCTTCTTCAGTTTCTCCACCACTTCAGCCAGCATGTTGTTCCTGCGTAGAACAGGCCTTGGAGTGAACGTCTCTCTGCACTGGGGGCAGCTGTAGACCCCCCTCTGTTCATCCTGATCCCAGCAGTCATTAATACACACCTTACAGAAACTGTGTCCACAGGGAGTGGTCACTGGGTCCTTCAGCAGATCCAGACAGACTGGACAGCTGAACTGCTCGTGATCTACTGAAATACTGGCCTCTGCCATTTTCCTGCACTTCTAGACTGAGAGAGAGCAGCACTCTGAGATCACTTTCATTTTCTCTGAACTGAGCAGGAATGACTTCCTGCTTTCCTGCTGCTCAGAGTGTCACAGAGAGGGGAGGAGAGAGAGGGAGAGAGAGAGAGAGAGAGAGGACAGAACTGATTGGTGGACTGGGAACTAAATATCTTGCACTTTGGCAGAACACATGACCGTTTAACTATTAGCTAAATTCATCAGCAAGAAATACAGCATTAAGTGGCTTTTACACACAGTGCTCCTCATGATCCAGGAGGGAGAGGAGCACACTTGGCTAAATCCCTCATGGTGGGACATATTATTAGGTACTTCTTATTTTACATTATTTTACGGACTGTTAAAGACTGATGGAAAATAACAGACATTTTCAACAGTATTATTCTGTTATTCTAAAGAAAGATTCTGTTGTAAATGGTCTGAATGTGAAATGCATTATGGGACATTTTTTAGACAAGTCCTAATAAAGCCAGCTTTAACCTCTTCATTACAGTTTGTAATTTAGACACATTTTACTGTGTTTTTATGAATTATTTAGCGTTTTATTAACAGTGATATCATGTGTTTATAAAAGCAGCATTTTACTGTACATTTCTACAACAGTGTAACAGGCAGGACTTGTTCATTTATTATGTATCAGTCAGGATCTGTGAAGGACCTGTTAGCATGTATTATGCATCAGCTAGGACCTGGGGAGAGTTCTCCTCCCGCGAGCTGTATTGGGCAGCGCCCACAGGTGTAGTCTGCGTCTATTGGGCATGACGTCAACACAGCATGGCGCCTATATCTATCCGGACTTGCGCAACAGCGTTTGTTTGGCGTGGTGAACGCAGGTAGTATGAGTTATTGCTCTACAGACGGTGGGTGGATCATGTTTTATAGGAAGTTCTCTCCTTGGCTTTTTTAAGTAATGTGTTCTTTTAAGAGATTTTATTTCTTAGGGTTTGTTTGAAGTTTAGTATTGAGCTGTAGCTTTGTTCATACCGGTAGGATTTGCTAATGTTGGATAAAATAACGGATTGATCAGGGTGATGCTGCCATAGTAAGATCATCTATTGGGTCATCTGACTAACAGGCTTTGGCTTTGCTGATTTTGGTTAAGGTGGATGTTTCATTATTTGAACCAGTTTTATTTGTTACTGTATTTTTCCCTTTTATTTGGTTGGTTGATCTATTCTTGCTGCTACTTCTGTTCTGTCTGTTTGTTCAGTTGAGGTACTTAATAAATCAGTTCAGTTAACTGTGGTGCCGCATTAGTTAAAGTGGACTGGGTTCTATTGGTGGACCCGTTTGATATTAAAGTTAAATTTACAGTAACTTTGTGGAAACTGTGATACTTTTTTTAAATTTTTTTAATTTTTTTATTTATTGCGCTACTAATCACTGCCATATTTAAACAGAGTGTAACAAGCAGTGCAGTGATGCTGAGACTAACACGGTGTATTAGCCTGTAACACTTATTTATTTATTTATTTATTTTCATGACTGTGTGGCAGAACTCAAATCACTTCATAAAGTTCACCAATGACAAACCAGTGCTGGGTCTGATCAGCATACAGAGAGGAGGTGCAGCGCCTGACAGACTAGTGTAAAGTCAGCAACCCTTACCTGAAGGTAGACAAGACTAAAGAAATGGTTGTTGACTTTAGGAGAACGCTACACAACCACTCTCCGCTCAACATCGACAGGCCCAGGCCCTGCAGATTGTCAAGAGCACAAAGTTCCTTGGTGTCCACTTAGCAGAGGACCTCACCTGGACCCTGGACTTTCTCTGGAAGCTGAGAGGCCAGTCTTCCTCTACTCATCCCCACCATCTTCTACACAGGCACCATAGAGAGCATCCTGCATCACTGCCTGGTTTGGGAACTGCACATTCTGACCAAGACCCTCCAGCAAATAGTCAGGACGGCTGAGGGGCTCGTTGGAGCCTCTCTCCCATCAATCACGGACACTTACGCCCTTCTCACAAACTGTTCTGCCTCCGGCCATCGGGAAGAAGGTACCGCAGCATCCGGTCCAACAAGACTGCAACAGCAATTTCCCCACAAGCAATCTGACTCCAGTGAAAGCATTGCACTACATACTACCTCACTACATCCCTGGGCTCTTTGCACATTTATTGCACAAGTTGCACAGACCTATTTTAAAAATGGCTGCTCTAACCTGTGCTGCACTCTACTGGTTTGAACATGATATGCACATTTTATTGCACGACCCTACTCCCCACTACTCTCAGTCTGTCTTATGTGCATTCTAGTCTGCACTGTATGCCTTGTGTTGTGCTGTCTGTATTCACTTGTTCTGTGTTGGACTTTTTTGTTTGCACGGTGTTGTGTTGCACCATGGTCCTGGAGGAACGTTGTTTCGTTTCACTGTGTACTCTGTATAGAGTTTACATGACCAAGCCTCTTGACTTGGTCAGTCATAGCTGATTAAAATCTGTATAGATATCTATGCTGACGTCAGACACCTTAAACTGATAACTGACCTTTTTGTTGACTTTATAATCTGATTGGAGCTCCAACCACTGCAGGAATCTACGGAACAGTCATCATGGTCTTGTTAGCACAACATGCCTTTACCATTCCAACCAGAAGACCTCAGGAAGAACTGAGGAGTGGATGTAGCTCTGTGGGAGGGGTCATCTGCTGCTCCCAGAAAAATCTCCCTCATGCTGGTTAAGGGTCAGCAGATGAGGAGTGCCCCTCCAGAAGCAGAAAGACCATAAAGCACATCTGTAATGAGCTTAGTCTGACTTGTGTTTCCAGGTATAGCAGGATTGTGAGAACTGATCCAGACAAACTATGGTGGGGAGTGTGAACTTGCTGCTGGTCGTGTCTCACAGGATTAGTAACCAGTGAAAGGAGCACATCAGCATTAGACAGAGATATAATGTTTATAGCGGACAGTCACATGATCACAGCTAGTCCAGTCTCCCTGTTTCATCCTGTTTATCTCTCATATGTTTGTTACAATGTCCAGTCTTACATTTCTGTGGTGGTTAGATCAGGTCTCACATTTACATCACTACACCTGTCAGGTGGGTGGGTGAGAGACTCACTCACACTGTTCTTGAATCTCACAACAAACCTCTGAAATCTCCAACTTTACTAAATATCTGTGAATTCAAACTCCTGCTGAAAGCATATTATTCAGCATGTTTGGGTTCAGGGCCTTTATTCTGTCTTGATGTCCACTGTCTGCTGTGCAGCAAGAGGGACATCTTGTGGTATGATGGTGCTATATCACAGTGTGCTGGGGCAGAGGTTCTAGTGCAGGGCATCTTCTACACACTGTGCTTTTCTCTTAGAGGAACTGGGAAGCTGTGTGTAACCTGTAATGGTAGAAACTGGTTCCTTCTAATGAACTTTATTCAAAATTCTGCTGGATTTGTACTTCGCTGAGAGTTAAAGGAGTTGAATAATATATAATCTAGTACTGAACTATATTTGTAAAAAATCTCCTTTTACTGCTTTCTTATGCTGAGAGATGCAGAATTGATCAGTACGTTTCACTGCAGTTCTGTAGCTGAAGCAGAGCTTTAGACTCGGCTACTTTTGTAATGAAGCTGTTGTTGGAAAGCTACTTTTACTGGAGTCATTATTTCACTGCAGTAACAGTTTATTTTACTGGATGCTGGTTTACACTACTCTACATGTCACAGAGGGAGAAAACATGGCCTCGTTTTGGGGGGATTTCATGGAGTTGAGCGCTTTCACACGGTGTAATGGAGTTTGGGCGACCCCTAGTGGCAAGTGGTGAACTGCAGCTAGACTTAGCTTTGGTGCTTCTGAGCTGCGGTCCTTCAGCAGCAGACTGTGCTTCTAACGCTGGGGGCAGGAGCACAGCTCCGTGTTTTGTTGCTAAATTCAGATTAAAAACGTGTTTCAGTTAAAAATCCTCTACTCACTTCAACTATCATACAGATGAGCAAGTGTTGAGATGAAGATTGCACTGTTTTAGCTCGTAGTTCAGCTTTTATCAGCTTCGTCTTCGTTTCTCTGTCGTGAGTTTGGGTGAGGAGAACATGAGGCTCCATTTTCCTCTGTTTTCTCCAGTCCTGCTAGCGGTGGATGAACTAAGCCATGTTTTACTTTCATTAGAGATATTAGTATTTCTTTACCCAGCTTAAACCTGATCTGCAGTCATCACACCACCTAGAAGACTTTGAACCTCTCCAGCCCTTTTTTCCATTTCCAGTCTGAAATTACACTCCCACATCTTGAGGCTTTCTGCTCCAGCCTTATATAAACTAGAGGCAATTTCACCAGTTACTGAAAAGCCTTCACTTTTGGAGTAGAAAACATGTAGAGATATTGAAATTGATCTGCAGTGGTCAAAATATGATAAAAACCACAAAAAGAATTTTCCTGAATTTCATTTTAAAATCTAGATTTTAGAGACTATAAACTGAAGCCTTCATGTCCCCCAAAACTTTCTGCTTTGGACTCTCGTGTCACCATGGGTCTACTTTCACCAGGCAACATTTGGAGCTGATCCCTCCTCCTGATTTGAAGTTCTTCTAGCTGGAGCTGACAGTGAACAGGCAGCTTCTCCAAGTGTCCTTTTAGAGTCTCCAAAGTCTCCAACCTCTGTATCATAAGAACAGCTCATTTTACTGCAGGAAAGGGATCGTGTATTATCTGCACTTGATGGCAACATGTTATCCTGTATTTCTTCACCTTCTTTTTACAAACTTACGTCATCCACCAGTTCTGATTGAATATTTTATTCTAGTGCCAAACCAAGAGCAATCAGTAGTAGATAAGAGCAAAGAGGCAGGAGGGTCTAGTTTCACCTTTGCTTGTTTTATTTAGTCAGGTTTTGTTATTCTAGCTTTCACAGCTCTCACTGCTGTCCGACTCCAGCAAAGCCTCGACTTCACTTTCCCGTTCCAACTCAATCAAAATCTCTCCAACAGCATAAAATACTTTCTTCTATGGTTTCTGAGTTTGTTTTGAAGCAATTTTTATTGATTATTGCTGCCAATAATTTCTTCCTTCCTGAGAAGCTGCTTCAGGAAACAATCCTTCAGAAGGAAAAAGGTTCTGGAGCTCAGATTTGAGAAGCTTCAGAGCTGCATGAATGAAATGCTGGACTTCTGATGGAAATCCATGATGTGAGCTGACAGACTGTAGATGAGCTGGTGTGAAAGGACTCCTTCACATCCTCACCTAATGCTTCCTTTTCCATCAGCTGTGTTACTGACAACCCTCTGAACTCTTCATCTGCGGCTGTTTAAACACTCAAGCAGCAGAGAGGCTGAGAGAATGTGGGTTCAGCTCTGTGGAGAAGACGTGAAGAAGAGTCTTTATGTGAAGAGCTTCATCTTTTTCTCTCAGTTAATGAATGAAAGAGAAATGTAGGAGATTCTTTTCAGATCTACAAGATTTAACACACACATCACTTCTTATCACATAACCTCACAGTTCCTGCAACATAGAACCCAGCGTAGAGCGGCTGAGTGAATGTGGTGTGGAGTGTGTGTAGGAGGGTCATTGTGTCAGAGACGCTGTAGAAGGACAGAGTTCCTGCACTGTGATCCACATACACTCCTATTCTGGAGGATGGTGGAGCTGAGAGCTTAGTCCGAATGTTGTTGTGGAGGAAAGAGAGAGAGGAGGAACACTCCAGACTCCAGGACTGACTGTTGCATCCAAACACACACTCATTACCCCCTCCTTTCCTGCTGATTCCTTTATATGAGACTGATATGTACACACACCCAATTCTCCCACTGCTCCACTCAACCTCCCAGTAACAGCATCCACACACACTCTCCTTACACAACACCTGAGACCAGCTGTTAAACCTCTCTGGATGATCAGAGTATGACTGGACTTCACTCCGCATCACCACTCTGTTCTTCTCAGACAGTCTGAGGCGATAATTTACTGTGTTGGGATCCAGAGTCAGTCGACAGTAATCTACAGAAAAGTAAAGAAAAGAAAAGTTAAATTATTTAAAGTAAAACACTGTTGCTGAGTGTGTGTGTGTGTGCTTGTGTGTGTGTTTAATTCAGTATATGTCTGTGTGTGTGTTTGTCTTTTAATGTGTGTGAATTTATAATGTGTCGTGTTTGTGTGTGTTGGGTATGTATGTGTTTTGTGAATGTGTGTGAGTGTGTGTATGGATGTGAGTGTTCCTTTTAAATGGTTTGTGTTTGTATGTTTTCTTTGTGTGTGTGTGTGTGTGTGTGTGTGTGTGTGATATTGTTTTAATGTGTGTTTAATTCAGCAATTGTGTTTGTTTGGTATGTCTGTTTGTGTGTGTGTGTGTGTGTGTGTGTGTGTGTGTGTGTGTGTTACACATACATTGCAGAAAATCTTCTCTGGTTTTTGGCTCTGAGGATAAAATCTGAACTGCTGCAGCTGTGGAGACACACAAACACAACAGTCCAACAGCATGAATAGAGTAGAATAGAATAGAATAAAATAGAATAGAGTAGAGTAGAATAGAATAGAGTAGAGTAGAATTAAAATGTTCATGAAGATTAAAGATAAAGTTTAAAACGTAAAAACAATCTTTATTTCTAAGAAACTTTGGAGAAGATCAGTCCTTTCAGTCTTTCTCTCTCTCTCTAAAACAGGATTTACCTGTTGATAAATATAACAGTTTTGTAGAAATATGAGAGAAGTAATAACAGTAATAATAGAAGAACAGCAATAATACAATAATTCATGTAAAGCAAATAAATGATATTTTTAAAGGGTGCTCTTTTAAATGTATGTTAATTACACTGATCAGTTATCAGCATCTTTCTCGCTGTGTGTGTGTGTGTGTGTGTGTGTGTTATTTGTCTAATGAAATATGACACTCTGTTACAGTGTGAATCTGTAAAGGTGGACCAATTCCAGCCACCAGAGGGGAGCGGTAGTCCGATAATCAGTCCTAACTCCCAGCACCTGGTGAGCTGAGTATATATACTCCTCAAGGAACAACCAGAGTGGCTGGTTCTTTGTGGAGCACATAGTGTTTGCAACATACAGGTGGTTATTTGGTGTTGTTTCATACACAGTGTTCCTTCTGTCTTGTCTCTTTTGGAAAGTTAGGTCTCACCCTTCCCTACTTTCCAATTCCTGTTTAAAAGAAGGCAGTGAGGTTTCTTCATCCCCTTCTCCTAGTTTACTCATTTATCTTTAGGAAGAACTGGAGGTTCAAGGAACCTTCCTCCTTTCCCTCCTTATTTTTCTGCCATAGCTTTGTTTGGGAGTCCAAGCTATTTAGTTCGCCTCAGTTTAAAGAAGGCAGCCAGCCTCCCCTGACATCGTTGTCTGGTTTTCCCGCTCAAACCCTCCCCTGTGCAGTGGTAAAGTAGTGGTAAAGTACCTGGTTTCTGATCCCGTGGACCTGGGTTCAATTCCAACTGAAAGTTGGGATATCATTAAGTTCTGATACCCATGCCTTTCTGTTCCACATCTTGACAGCTAAGTGTTTAGGTCATATTCTAACTACCACTGGTAGCTCTATCGGTAGGGCCCTGGAATAGTCCCGCTAGTGCTACCATTACAGAATCAGCTGCTGGACACAGGTGGTGGCTGCAGTGCGTGGTCAGTGTGTAGAGGAACAGTAAGAGGAACAGAGTTTAATTAGATCATTTCTATGGAGCTCAGAGGAAACTTGTCTCACTTGTCCTCTTTCTGTCCAAGTAAAGATTCCCATCCTTATGTCTGACAGCAGGACAGCTGCTCTTACCATGTGGAGGGATCTTCCAGAACTCCTCTCTGCAGAATTCCTCTAGTCGCTCTTTCAGCTCAGAGACAGATTTCCTCACTCCATCAAATGAGGGATGTTGATGGACAGTGATGCTGGCTGAGTTCTCAGATCCAGAAGAGACACAGAGAGACTGGAAACTCTACAGAGAGAAGAAACACAATGGAGGAAGATGAAGGTGGAGAAGAGAGATGAAGGAGATCAGAACAAATGAGACTAAAGAGAGAGTTGGGATTACAGACAGCTTTATTTAGTGGAGCTTAATGAACTTCTGCTGAGAGGAACTTTACAAGCTTGATGAGGAGCAGCTTCCTCTGTAGATCAGTGAGTGTTACCTGGAGGAAATGGAGGTGATCCTCTGTGTGTGAAAGCTGCTCCAGCTCAGTGTGTCTCCTCTTTAGATCAGCCATCTCCTGCTGCAGTTTCTCCAGGAGTTCTTCAGCTCCACTCAGTTCAGCCTTCTCCTGAGCTCTGATCAGCTCTGTTATCTCAGAGCGCTTTTTCTCAATGGAGCGGATCAGCTCAGTAAAGATCCTCTCACTGTCCTCCACTGCTGCCTGTGCAGAGCGCTGTTACACACACACACACACACACACACACACAGTGAATATCCTCTGTTACACAACACTCCTTGTCTCAGATGTAGTCGATCAGCTCAGTCATGTTTGGTGTGTGAAGTCTGGTTCTCTAGGTTTCACTGGAGCTACAAGGCTAATGTAGCAGTGGTGTAAAAGTACTCTGATTCTGATGAGATCTGAGTAACAGTAAGAGTGAAAGAAAGGAGCTGGAGGAAGAATCAATCAGAGTAAAGAGGAAATATTTGCTTCATAAAGGGAAGAAAGGAAAAGTGAAAGCTGCAATGAATCAAATCACTTCTAATGAATGTGATCTTTAGCAGAGCTGTTCCAGTACTGTGACCTGATCTGGATCCTGACTGGAATTGTTCAAAAACATCATATTTTTATTTATTTGTATAAAGACAATTTTTCTAGTATTTTACTGAACCACAGTAGGTTGGACTCATGTTTGAGGTAAACACTAAAACACAGAACAGTACTGAAGATCCTCACATTCTGATTATTAGATCTTTGTGTTGATTAATGTTGTAAAAAAGCATAGCAGGTAAATATTTCTGCTTTTTTACTGTAAAGCCGTTCTAACAACAACTGGAAGCTCATATTCGATCAGTAACAGATCATTTGTTCAGGAAATGTAGTAAAAATAAGGTAACCTTGTTTATGTGGAGTCTGACACTGTATTACACACTGTTATCTATAAACATGGAAAAGAAATGATCTGTGTGTTTGTCAGGTTTTATAGATTAGAAATAGCTACATTAGCCTCAGTCCTTCACTGCAGAACTGAAAAGCAAACTTCAGACCCCAAAACAGCTTTTGACTCTGTTTGGGAAAAGGAGAAAAACTGTGTCTTTCTGTTCTCACCTTAAGAGTGTTCACTGTCTGTTCCAGCTCCTGCAGCTTCTTCTGCTTCTCCTGGATCCTCTGCTGGAGTTTCTCCTGCATCTCTTTTAGCTGAGTCTATGAACAAACACATTTGATGATGTTTATGAATTTATGTGAATTATGATCTAGATGGGTAGATGGGTGTTGGCTGGTTACACATTCACTAACTGCTCTGATCAGTTTATTGAACTCTTCTGTACAAACAGCATTTGAACTCATTCCTTCAAAATCTATGTACTAAAATCAAGAACCGACTTTCTTTAACTCAATCAAGTGATTAATGAAACTCCTTCTGGATGAGGAATCTAATTAGTCTGAGCTGATTCTGAATGATCTAACAGTTCTCACCTGTTTCCTGCTTCTTTCTGTTGTAGCTGAGACTGTATCGTGTCCCCTGTGATCCTCCATTGTGCATAAATAGCAGATAGAGCTCTGATCAGTACGACAGTAGATCTCGATCAGTCTGTCATGCTGAGAGCAGATCTTCTCTTGTAGCTGGGTGGACGCTTTGACCAGCTTGTGCTTCTTCCAAGTAGGAACTTCAGAGTGAGGTTTAAGATGAGTTTCACAAAAGGAGGCCAGACACGTCAGACAGGACTTGATGGCTTTGAGTTTTCTCCCGGTGCAGAAATCACACTCCACATCTCCAGGTCCAGCGTAACGGGGAGCAGGAGAAGCAGCTTGGAGTTGTGTCTTCTTCAGTTTCTCCACCACTTCAGCCAGCATGTTGTTCCTGCGTAGAACAGGCCTTGGAGTGAACGTCTCTCTGCACTGGGGGCAGCTGTAGACCCCCTTCTGTTCATCCTGATCCCAGCAGCCATTAATACACACCATACAGAAACTGTGTCCACAGTGGATGGTCACTGGATCCTTCAGCAGATCCAGACAGACTGGACAGCTGAACTGCTCGTGATCTACTGAAATACTGGCCTCTGCCATTTTCCTGCACTTCTAGACTGAGAGAGAGCAGCACTCTGAGATCACTTTCATTTTCTCTGAACTGAGCAGGAGAGACTTCCTGCTTTCCTGCTGCTCAGAGTGTCACAGAGAGGAGAGAGAGAGAGAGAGAGAGAGAGAGAGAGAGAGAGATAAAGAGGACAGAACTGATTGGTGGACGGGGAACTAAATATCTTGCACTTTTGCAGAACACATGACCGTTTAACTATTAGCTAAATTCATCAGCAAGAAATACAGCATTAAGTGGCTTTTACACACAGTGCTCCTCATGATCCAGGAGGGAGAGGAGCACACTTGGCTAAATCCCACAAAGTGGCAGACAGATTATTAGGTACAGGAGTTCTTATTTTACCTTATTTTACGGACTGTTAAAGATTGATGGAAAATAACAGCCATTTTCAACAGTATTATTCTGTTATTCTAAAGAAAGATTCTGTTGTAAATGGTCTGAATGTGAAATGCATTATGGGACATTTTTTAGACAAGTCCTAATAAAGCCACTCTGCACAAGCAGCCTGCTTTAACCTCTTCATTACAGTTTGTACTTTAGACACATTTTACTGTGTTTTTATGAATTATTTAGCGTTTTATTAACAGTGATATCATGTGTTTATAAAAGCAGCATTTTACTGTACATTTCTACAACAGTGTAACAGGCAGGACTTGTTCATTTATTATGTATCAGTCAGGATCTGTGAAGGACCTGTTAGCATGTATTATGCATCAGCTAGGACCTGGGGAGAGTTCTCCTCCCGCGAGCTGTATTGGGCAGCGCCCACAGGTGTTGTCTGCGTCTATTGGGCATGACGTCAACACAGCATGGCGCCTATATCTATCCGGACTTGCGCAACAGCGTTTGTTTGGCGTGGTGAACGCAGGTAGTATGAGTTATTGCTCTACAGACGGTGGGTGGATCATGTTTTATAGGAAGTGTTCTGTCTGTTTGTTCAGTTGAGGTACTTAATAAATCTGAGTTCAGGTAACTGTGGTGCCGCATTAGTTAAAGTGGACTGGGTTCTATTGGTGGACCCATTTGGTATTAAGGTTACATTTACAGTAACTTATTGGCTTTTTTTGCTACAAATCACTGCCATGTTTAAACAGTGTAACAAGCAGTGCAGTGATGCTGAGACTAATGCTGTGTATGAACCATAACACACTCTGCTCTGACAAATCTAATTTGTGTATATATATTTATTTATTTTAATTAGTTTAGTGGACAGTCACATGAGCGCAGCTAGTCAAGTCTCCCTGTTCCATCTCCAGCACCATCACACTGAATGTGGGGGTGACCCAACACAGTGCCCCAGGGGGTTCTGAGTTCTCTGCTGAAAAACTCAAATCACTTCATGAAGTTCACCAATGATAAACCAGTGCTGGGTCTGATCAGCATACAGAGAGGAGGTGCAGAGACTGGCAGACTAGTGTAAAGTCAGCAGCCCTTACCTGAAGGTAGACAAGACTAAAGAAATGGTTGTTGACTTTAGGAGAACGCTACACAACCACTCTCCGCTCAACATCGACAGTCCAACAAGACTGCAACAGCACTTTCCCCACAAGCAATCTGACTCCAGTGAAAGCATTGCACTACATACTACCTCACTACATCCCTGGACTCTGCACATTTATTGACCTATTTAAAAAAAATGGCTGCTCTAACCTGTGCTGCACTCTACTGGTTTGAACATGATATGCACATTTTATTGCACAACCCTACTCCCCACTACCCTCAGACTCTTATTTATGTACACTCTCTAGTCTGCACTGTATGCCTTGTGTTGTGCTGTCTGTATTCGCTTGTTCTGTGTTGGACTTTTGTTTCTGTCTGCACTGTGTTGTGTTGCAGCATGGTCCTGGAGGAATGTTTTGTTTTACTGTGAGTTAAAATGACCAAGCCTCTTGACTTGGTCAGTCATAGCTGATTAAAATCTGTATAAATATCTATGCTCACATCAGACACCTTAAACTGATAACTGACCTTTTTGTTTGATTTTATAATCTGATTGGAGCTACAAACACTGCAGGAATCTACAGAACAGTCATCATGGTCTTGTTAGCACAACATGCCTTTAAAACTCCAACCAGAAGACCTCATAAAGAACTGAGGAGTGGATGTAGCTCTTTGGGAGGAGTCACATTATCTGCTGCTCCCAGAAAAAATCTCCCTCATGCTGGTTAAGGGTCAGCAGATGAGGATTGCACCTCCAGAAGCAAAAAGACCATAAAGCTTGTCTGTAATGAGATTAGTCTGACTTGTGTTTCCAGGTATAGCCGGATTGTGTGAACTGATTCAGATAGACAATATGGTCAGTGTGAACTTGCTGCTGGTCATGTCTCACAGGATTAGTAACCACTGAAAGAAGCACATCAGCATTAGACAGAGATATGAAGTTTATAGTGGACAGTCACATGATCACAGCTAGTTCAGTCTCCCTGTTTCATCCTGTTTATCTCTCATACATTTGTTACAATGTCCAGTCTTACATTTCTCTGGTGTTTAGATCAGCTCTTACATTTACATCACTACACCTCTCAAGTGGGTGGGTGTGAGACTCCACACATTGTTCTCGAATCTCACAGCAAACCTCTGAAATCTCCAACTTTACTAAATATCTCAGACTTCAAACTCCTGCTAAAAGCATATTTCTCAGCATGTTTGGATTCAGGGCCTTTATTCTGTCTTGATGTCCACTGTCTGCTGTGCAGCAAGAGGGACATCTTGTGCTGGTATGATGGTGCTATATGCCAAAGGCTAGATTACTGTAATGCACTTTTGTCAGGTTGTTCCAGCAGGAACCTCAATAAACTTCAGCTGGTTCAAAATGCTGCAGCCAGGGTCCTTACTAAAACTACAAACCGGATTCCAAAAAAGTTGGGATACTAAACAAATTGTGAATAAAAACTGAATACAATGATGTGGAGATGGCAAATGTCAATATTTTATTCGTAATAGAACATAGATGACAGATCAAAAGTTTAATCTGAGTAAATGGAACATTTTAAAGGAGAAATATGTTGTTTCAAAATTTCATGGCATCAACAAATCCCAAAAAAGTTTGGACAAGTAGCAATAAGTGGCTGGAAAAAGGAAATTGAGCATATAACGATCAGCTGCAAGACCAATTAACACTAATTAGGTCAATTGACAACATGATTGGGTATAAAAAGAGCTTCTCAGAGTGTCAGTGTCTCTCTGAAGCCGCGATGGTAAGAGGATCACCAATTCCACCATTGTTGCGCAGAAAGATAGTGCAGCAATACCAGAATGGTGTTACCCAGCGTAAAATAGCAAAGACTTTTAAGTTATCATCAACCGTGCTTAACATCATCAAAAGATTCAGAGAATCTGGAACAATCGCTGTGTATAAGGGTCAAGGCCGTAAAACTCTACTGGATGCTCATGATCTCCGGGCCCTTAAACGTCACTGCACCTCAAACAGGAATGCCACTGTCAAGGAAATAACAGAATGGGCTCAGGAATACTTCCAGAAATCATTGTCCACAAACACAATCCACCGTGCCATCCGCCATTGCCAGCTGAAACTCTACAGTGCAAAGAGGAAGCCATTTCTAAGCAAGCTCCACAAGCTCAGACGTTTGCACTGGGCCAGGGGTCTTTTAAAATGGAGTGTGGCAAAATGGAAGACTGTTCTGTGGTCAGATGAGTCACGATTTGAAGTTCTTTATGGAACACTGGGACGCCATGTCATCCGGACCAGAGAGGACAAGGATAACCCAAGATATCAAAGCGCCGTTCAGAAGCCTGCATCACTGATGGTATGGGGTTGCATGAGTGCTTGTGGCATGGGCAGCTTGCATGTCTGGAAAGGCACCATTAATGCAGAGAACTATGTTTAGGTTCTAGAACAACATATGCTCCCATCTAGACGTCATCTCTTTCAGGGAAGACCCTGCATTTTTCAACTGCAGCAGTCACAACATCATGGCTACGTAGGAGAAGGATCCGGGTACTGAAATGGCCAGCCTGCAGTCCAGATCTTTCACCTATAGAGAACATTTGGCGCATCATAAAGAGGAAGGTGCGACAAAGAAGGCCCAAGACGACTGAACAGTTAGAGGCCTGTATTAGACATGAATGGGAGAGCATTCCTATTTCTAAACCTGAGAAACTGGTCTCCTCTGTACCCAGACGTCTGTTGAGTGTTGTAAGAAGAAGGGGGGGATGCCACACAGTGGTAAAAATGGCCTTGTACCTACTTTTTTGGGATTTGTTGATGGAATGAAATTTTGAATCAACATATTTCTCCTTTAAAATGTTCCATTTACTCAGATTAAACTTTTGATCTGTCATCTAGGTTCATCTATTGACATTTGCCATCTCCATCATTGCATTCAGTTTTTATTTACAATTTGTTTAGTGTCCCAACTTTTTTGGAATCCGGTTTGTAGAAATTTTCACCATATCAGTCCAGTTCTATCAGCACTTCATTGGCTCCCAGTTAAATTCAATTCAAAATTATTTTTTTAACATATAAAGTCCTACATGGCCTCACTCCTGAGTACCTGCGGCATCTTATTACATATTACGAACCATCAAGACTACTTAGATTTCAGGGTGCTGGACTCCTACTCATTCCCAAAATTCAGAAAACCTCAGCAGGGGGAAGAGCCTTTTCTTATAAAGCCCCCCAAACTCTGGAATAACCTTCCAGATAACCTTCGGGACTCAGACACCGTCTCAATCTTTAAATCTAAGCTGAAAACTCATCTGTTTAGTTTAGCTTTTGGTAATTAATGTTTCTTAGATAAAGGTTGCAGGTCCAGGGGTTCGCGGACCCAGGGGATTGTAGTACACTGAGATGCTGGAGCTGTCGTCTCGCTGTCGTCTCGTTTTCAGGGTGCTCTCGTGTCTGTGTTACCTTCTGGCTCTCTCCTTATAATTAGGCTGTTATAGTCTGACCTGCCGGAGTCATCAGACACATTCTGATACTGCTCTGATCTCTGCTCTCCATAAAATTCCTCTCAGAATCTTCTCCGAGTAAATGGCCACCCAGCCCGACCTGCTGGAAGATTGCCCGCTGAGGTCCCCTCTACCTGCGTCAAACCAGCTGCCACCTACTGGTCTAACCAGCAGGCCCCCCACCCACCACCACCCATAACTGCTACCTGTTTAATGACCATGTTAAAACCTAAAAAAAACCCAAATGGACTCGTAACTGTCTGCCACTATTAATATCACCATTATGAACTATCTGTTGTATCTGGTTTGGTCATTTTTATCATTAATGTTTAAATAGTTCTGACCAGAGGAGGATGGGTCCCCCTTGTGAGTCTTGGTTCCTCCCAAGGTTTCTTCCTCCAGCTCTGAGGGAGTTTTTCCTTGCCACTGTCGCCATTGGCTTGCTCACTGGGGGTCTTTGATCCATCATATCTTACGTTATTTTCTTCTTTCTTCTTTGTCTCTGTCTTTTATTAATCACTATTTATGTAAAGCTGCTTTGTGACGACAACAGTTGTAAAAAGCGCTTTACAAATAAATCTGACTTGACTTGACTATATCACAGTGTGCTGGGGCAGAGGTTCTAGTGCAGGGCATTTTCTACACACTGCTTTTCTCTTAGAGGAACTGGGAAGCTGTGTGTAACCTGTAATGGTAGAAACTGGTTCCTTCTAATGAACTTTATTCCAAATCCTCATGGATTTGTACTTTCCTGAGAGTTGAACGAGTTTAATACTATATAATCTAGTACTATCTAGTACATGTCACAGAGGGAGAAAACATGCCCTCGTTTTGGGGGGATTTCATGGAGTTGAGCGCTTTCACACGGTGTAATGGAGTTTGGGCGACCCCTAGTGGCAAGTGGTGAACTGCAGCTAGACTTAGCTTTGGTGCTTCTGAGCTGCGGTCCTTCAGCAGCAGACTGTGCTTCTAACGCTGGGGGCAGGAGCACAGCTCCGTGTTTTGTTGCTAAATTCAGATTAAAAACGTGTTTCAGTTAAAAATCCTCTACTCACTTCAACTATCATACAGATGAGCAAGTGTTGAGATGAAGACTGCACTGTTTTAGCTCGTAGTTCAGCTTTTATCAGCTTCGTCTTCGTTTCTCTGTCGTGAGTTTGGGTGAGGAGAACATGAGGCTCCATTTTCCTCTGTTTTCTCCAGTCCTGCTAGCGGTGGATGAACTAAGCCATGTTTTACTTTCATTAGAGATATTAGTATTTCTTTACCCAGCTTAAACCTGATCTGCAGTCATCACACCACCTAGAAGACTTTGAACCTCTCCAGCCCTTTTTTCCATTTCCAGTCTGAAATTACACTCCCACATCTTGAGGCTTTCTGCTCCAGCCTTATATAAACTAGAGGCAATTTCACCAGTTACTGAAAAGCCTTCACTTTTGGAGTAGAAAACATGTAGAAATATTGAAATTGATCTGCAGTGGTCAAAATATGATAAAAACCACAAAAAGAATTTTCCTGAATTTCATTTTAAAATCTAGATTTTAGAGACTATAAACTGAAGCCTTCATGTCCCCCAAAACTTTCTGCTTTGGACTCTCGTGTCACCATGGGTCTACTTTCACCAGGCAACATTTGGAGCTGATCCCTCCTCCTGATTTGAAGTTCTTCTAGCTGGAGCTGACAGTGAACAGGCAGCTTCTCCAAGTGTCCTTTTAGAGTCTCCAAAGTCTCCAACCTCTGTATCATAAGAACAGCTCATTTTACTGCAGGAAAGGGATCGTGTATTATCTGCACTTGATGGCAACATGTTATCCTGTATTTCTTCACCTTCTTTTTACAAACTTACGTCATCCACCAGTTCTGATTGAATATTTTATTCTAGTGCCAAACCAAGAGCAATCACTAGTAGATAAGAGCAAAGAGGCAGGAGGGTCTAGTTTCACCTTTGCTTGTTTTATTTAGTCAGGTTTTGTTATTCTAGCTTTCACAGCTCTCACTGCTGTCCGACTCCAGCAAAGCCTCGGCTTCACTTTCCCGTTCCAACTCGGTCAAAATCTCTCCAACAGCATAAAATACTTTCTTCTATGGTTTCTGAGTTGGTTTTGAAGCTATTTTTATTGATTATTGCTGCCAATAATTTCTTCCTTCCTGAGAAGCTGCTTCAAGAAACAATCCTTCAGAAGGAAAAAGGTTCTGGAGCTGAGATTTGAGAAGCTTCAGAGCTGCATGAATGAAATGCTGGATTTCTGATGGAAATCCATGATGTGAGCTGACAGACTGTAGATGAGCTGGTGTGAAAGGACTCCTTCACATCCTCACCTAATGCTTCCTTTTCCATCAGCTGTGTTACTGACAACTCACTGAACTCTTCATCTGCGGCTGTTTAAACACTCAAGCAGCAGAGAGGCTGAGAGAATGTGGGTTCAGCTCTGTGGAGAAGACGTGAAGAAGAGTCTTCATGTGAAGAGCTTCATCTTTTTCTCTCAGTTAATGAATGAAAGAGAAACGTAGGAGATTCTTTTCAGATCTACAAGATTTAACACACACATCACTTCTTATCACATAACCTCACAGTTCCTCCAGAAACATAGAACCCAGCGTAGAGCGGCTGAGTGAATGTGGTGTGGAGTGTGTGTAGGAGGGTCATTGTGTCAGAGACGCTGTAGAAGGACAGAGTTCCTGCACTGTGATCCACATACACTCCTATTCTGGAGGATGGTGGAGCTGAGAGCTCAGTCTGAATGTTGTTGTGGAGGAAAGAGAGAGAGGAGGAACACACCAGACTCCAGGACTGACTGTTGTGTCCAAACCCACACTCATTACCCCATCCTTTCCTGCTGATCCCTTTATATGAGACTGATATGTGCACACACCCAATTCCCCCTCTGCTCCACTCAACCTCCCAGTAACAGCATCCACACACACTCTCCTTACACAACACCTGTTCCCAGATGTTAAACCTCTCTGGATGATCAGAGTATGACTGGACTTTACTCCACATCACCACTCTGTTCTTCTCAGACAGTCTGAGGTAATTAAATGCTGTGTTGGGATCCAGAGTCAGTCGACAGTAATCTACAGAAAAGTAAAGAAAAGAAAAGTTAAATTATTTAAAGTAAAACACTGTTGCTGAGTGTGTGTGTGCTTGTGTGTGTGTGTTTAATTCAGTATATGTCTGTGTGTGTGTTTGTCTTTTAATGTGTGTGAATTTATTTCATTTAGTGTTGTGTTTGTGTGTGTTGGGTATGTATGTGTTTTGTGAATGTGTGTGAGTGTGTGTATGGATGTGAGCATTCCTTTTAAATGGTTTGTGTTTGTATGTTTTCTTTGTGTGTGTGTGTGATATTGTTTTAATGTGTGTTTGATTCAGCAATTGTGTTTGTTTGGTATGTCTGTTTGTGTGTGTGTGTGTGTGTGTGTGTGTGTGTGTGTGTGTGTGTTACACATACATTGCAGAAAATCTCTGGTTTTTGGCTCTGAGGATAAAATCTGAACTGCTGCAGCTGTGGAGACACACAAACACAACAGTATGAATAGAATAAAATAGAATAGAATAAAACAGAGTAGAGTAGAATAGAGTAGAATTAAAATGTTCATGAAGATTAAAGATAAAGTTTAAAACGTAAAAACAATCTTTATTTCTAAGAAACTTTGGAGATCAGTCATTTCAGTCTTTCTCTCTCTCTCTCTAAAACAGGATTTACCTGTTGATAAATATAACAGTTTTGTAGAAATATGAGAGAAGTAATAACAGTAATAATAGAGGAACAGCAATAATACAATAATTCATGTAAAGCAAATAAATGATATTTTTAAGGAGTGCTCTTTTAAATGTATGTTAATTACACTGATCAGTTACCAGCATCTTTCTCGCTGTGTGTGTGTGTGTGTGTGTGTGTGTGTGTGTGTGTGTGTGTGTTATTGGTCTAATGAAATATGACACTCTGTTACAGTGTGAATCTGTAAAGGTGGACCAATTCCAGCCACCAGAGGGCAGCGGTAGTCCGATAATCAGTCCTAACTCCCAGCACCTGGTGAGCTGAGTATATATACTCCTCAAGGAACAACCAGAGTGGCTGGTTCTTTGTGGAGCACATGGTGTTTACAACATACACGTGGTTATTTGGTGTTGTTTCTGTCTTGTCTCTTTTGGAAAGTTAGGTCTCACCCTTCCCTACTTTCCAATTCCTGTTTAAAAGAAGGCAGTGATGTTTCTCCATCCCCTTCTCCTAGTTTACTCATTTATCTTTAGGAAGAACTGGAGGTTCAAGGAACCTCCCTCTTTTCCCTCCTTATTTTTCTGCCATAGCTTTGTTTGGGAGTCCAAGCTATTTAGTTCGCCTCAGTTCAAAGAAGGCAGCCAGCCTCCCCTGACATCGTTGTCTGGTTTTCCCGCTCAAACCCTCCCCTGTGCAGTGGTAAAGTAGTGGTAAAGTACCTGGTTTCTGATCCCGTGGACCTGGGTTCAATTCCCACTGAAAGTTGGGATATCATTAAGTTCTGATACCCATGCCTTTCTGTTCCACATCTTGACAGCTAAGTGTTTAGGTCATATTCTAACTACCACTGGTAGCTCTATCGGTAGGGCCCTGGACTAGTCCCGCTAGTGCTACCATTACAGAATCAGCTGCTGGACACAGGTGGTGGCTGCAGTGCGTGGTCAGTGTGTAGAGGAACAGTAAGAGGAACAGAGTTCAATTAGATCATTTCTATGGAGCTCAGAGGAAACTTGTCTCACTTGTCCTCTTTCTGTCCAAGTAAAGATTCCCATCCTTATGTCTGACAGCAGGACAGCTGCTCTTACCATGTGGAGGGATCTTCCAGAACTCCTCTCTGCAGAATTCCTCTAGTCGCTCTTTCAGCTCAGAGACAGATTTCCTCACTCCATCAAATGAGGGATGTTGATGGACAGGAATGCTGGCTGAGTCCTCAGATCCAGAAGAGACACAGAGAGACTGGAAACTCTACAGAGAGAAGAAACACAATGGAGGAAGATGAAGGTGGAGAAGAGAGATGAAGGAGATCAGAACAAATGAGACTAAAGAGAAAGTTGGGATCACAGACAGCTTTATTTAGTGGAGCTTAATGAACTTCTGCTGAGAGGAGCTTTACAAGCTTGATGAGGAGCAGCTTCCTCTGTAGATCAGTGAGTGTTACCTGGAGGAAATGGAGGTGATCCTCTGTGTGTGAAAGCTGCTCCAGCTCAGTGTGTCTCCTCTTTAGATCAGCCATCTCCTGCTGCAGTTTCTCCAGGAGTTCTTCAGCTCCACTCATTTCAGCCTTCTCCTGAGCTCTGATCAGCTCTGTTACCTCAGAGCGCTTTTTCTCAATGGAGCGGATCAGCTCAGTAAAGATCCTCTCACTGTCCTCCACTGCTGCCTGTGCAGAGTGCTGTTACACACACACACACACACACACACACACACACACACACACACACACACACACACACACACGGTGAATATCCTCTGTTACACAACACTCCTTGTCTCAGATGTAGTCGATCAGCTCAGTCATGTTTGGTGTGTGAAGTCTGGTTCTCTAGGTTTCACTGGAGCTACAAGGCTAATGTAGCAATGGTGTAAAAGTACTCTGATTCTGATGAGATCTGAGTATTAGTAAGAGTGAAGGAAAGGAGCTGGAGGAATAATCAATCAGAGTAAAGAGGAATTATTTGCTTCATAAAGGGAAGAAAGGAAAAGTGAAAGCTGCAATGAATCAAATCACTTCTAATGAATGTGATCTTTAGCAGAGCTGTTTCAGTACTGTGACCTGACCTGGATCCTGACTGGAATTGTTCAGAAACATCATATTTTTATTTATTTGTATAAACATTTTCTAGTATTTTTCTGAACCATAGTAGGTTGGACTCATGTTTGAGGTAAACACTAAAACACAGAACAGTACTGAAGATCCTCACATTCTGATTATTAGATCTTTGTGTTGATTAATGTTGTAAAAAAGCATAGCAGGTAAATATTTCTGCTTTTTTACTGTAAAGCCGTTCTAACAACAACTGGAAGCTCCTATTCGATCAGTAACAGATCATTTGTTCAGGAAATGTAGTAAAAATAAGGTAACCTTGTTTATGTGGAGTCTGACACTGTATTACACACTGTTATCTATAAACATGAAAAAGAAATGATCTGTGCATTTGTCAGGTTTTATAGATTAGAAATAGCTACATTAGCCTCAGTCCTTCACTGCAGAACTGAAAAGCAAACTTCAGACCCCGAACAGCTTTTGACTCTGTTTGGGAAAAGGAGAAAAACTGTGTCTTTCTGTTCTCACCTTAAGAGTGTTCACTGTCTGTTCCAGCTCCTGCAGCTTCTTCTGCTTCTCCTGGATCCTCTGCTGGAGTTTCTCCTGCATCTCTTTTAGCTGAGTCTATGAACAAACAGATTTTATGATGTTTATGAATTTGTGTGAATTATGATCTAGATGGGTGTTGGCTGGTTACACATTCACTAACTGCTCTGATCAGTTTATTGAACTCTTCCGTACAAACAGCATTTGAACTCATTCCTTCAAAATCTATGTACTAAAATCAAGAACCGACTTTCTTTAACTCGATCAACTGATTAATGAAACTCCTTCTGGATGAGGTATCTAATTAGTCTGAGCTGATTCTGAATGATCTAACAGTTCTCACCTGTTTCCTGCTTCTTTCTGTTGTAGCTGAGACTGTATCGTGTCCCCTGTGATCCTCCATTGTACATAAATAGCAGATAGAGCTCTGATCAGTACGACAGTAGATCTCGATCAGTCTGTCATGCTGAGAGCAGATCTTCTCTTGTAGCTGGGTGGACGCTTTGACCAGCTTGTGCTTCTTCAAGGCAGGAACTTCATAGTGAGGTTTAAGATGAGTTTCACAAAAGGAGGCCAGACACATCAGACAGGACTTGATGGCTTTGAGTTTTCTCCCGGTGCAGAAATCACACTCCACATCTCCAGGTCCAGCGTAACGGGGAGCAGGAGAAGCAGCTTGGAGTTGTGTCTTCTTCAGTTTCTCCACCACTTCAGCCAGCATGTTGTTCCTGCGTAGAACAGGCCTTGGAGTGAACGTCTCTCTGCACTGGGGGCAGCTGTAGACCCCCCTCTGTTCATCCTGATCCCAGCAGTCATTAATACACACCTTACAGAAACTGTGTCCACAGGGAGTGGTCACTGGGTCCTTCAGCAGATCCAGACAGACTGGACAGCTGAACTGCTCGTGATCTACTGAAATACTGGCCTCTGCCATTTTCCTGCACTTCTAGACTGAGAGAGAGCAGCACTCTGAGATCACTTTCATTTTCTCTGAACTGAGCAGGAATGACTTCCTGCTTTCCTGCTGCTCAGAGTGTCACAGAGAGGGGAGGAGAGAGAGGGAGAGAGAGAGAGAGAGAGAGGACAGAACTGATTGGTGGACTGGGAACTAAATATCTTGCACTTTGGCAGAACACATGACCGTTTAACTATTAGCTAAATTCATCAGCAAGAAATACAGCATTAAGTGGCTTTTACACACAGTGCTCCTCATGATCCAGGAGGGAGAGGAGCACACTTGGCTAAATCCCTCATGGTGGGACATATTATTAGGTACTTCTTATTTTACATTATTTTACGGACTGTTAAAGACTGATGGAAAATAACAGACATTTTCAACAGTATTATTCTGTTATTCTAAAGAAAGATTCTGTTGTAAATGGTCTGAATGTGAAATGCATTATGGGACATTTTTTAGACAAGTCCTAATAAAGCCAGCTTTAACCTCTTCATTACAGTTTGTAATTTAGACACATTTTACTGTGTTTTTATGAATTATTTAGCGTTTTATTAACAGTGATATCATGTGTTTATAAAAGCAGCATTTTACTGTACATTTCTACAACAGTGTAACAGGCAGGACTTGTTCATTTATTATGTATCAGTCAGGATCTGTGAAGGACCTGTTAGCATGTATTATGCATCAGCTAGGACCTGGGGAGAGTTCTCCTCCCGCGAGCTGTATTGGGCAGCGCCCACAGGTGTAGTCTGCGTCTATTGGGCATGACGTCAACACAGCATGGCGCCTATATCTATCCGGACTTGCGCAACAGCGTTTGTTTGGCGTGGTGAACGCAGGTAGTATGAGTTATTGCTCTACAGACGGTGGGTGGATCATGTTTTATAGGAAGTGTTCTGTCTGTTTGTTCAGTTGAGGTACTTGATAAATCTGAGTTCAGGTAACTGTGGCGCCGCATTAGTTAAAGTGGACTGGGTTCTATTGGTGGACCCATTTGGTATTAAGGTTACATTTACAGTAACTTATTGGAAACCCTGCTACTTTTTTTTTTGCTACAAATCACTGCCATGTTTAAACAGTGTAACAAGCAGTGCAGTGATGCTGAGACTAATGCTGTGTATGAACCATAACACACTCTGCTCTGACAAATCTAATTTGTGTATATATTTATTTATTTTAATTAGTTTAGTGGACAGTCACATGAGCGCAGCTAGTCAAGTCTCCCTGTTCCATCTCCAGCACCATCACACTGAATGTGGGGGTGACCCAACACAGTGCCACAGGGGGTTCTGAGTTCTCTGCTGAAAAACTCAAATCACTTCATGAAGTTCACCAATGATAAACCAGTGCTGGGTCTGATCAGCATACAGAGAGGAGGTGCAGAGACTGGCAGACTAGTGTAAAGTCAGCAGCCCTTACCTGAAGGTAGACAAGACTAAAGAAATGGTTGTTGACTTTAGGAGAACGCTACACAACCACTCTCCGCTCAACATCGACAGTCCAACAAGACTGCAACAGCACTTTCCCCACAAGCAATCTGACTCCAGTGAAAGCATTGCACTACATACTACCTCACTACATCCCTGGACTCTGCACATTTATTGACCTATTTAAAAAAAATGGCTGCTCTAACCTGTGCTGCACTCTACTGGTTAGAACATGATATGCACATTTTATTGCACAACCCTACTCCCCACTACTCTCAGACTCTTATTTATTTGCACTCTCTAGTCTGCACTGTATGCCTTGTGTTGTGCTGTCTGTATTCACTTGTTTTGTGTTGGACTTTTGTTTCTGTCTGCACTGTGTTGCGTTGCACCATGGTCCTGGAGGAATGTTTTGTTTCACTGTGTACTGTGAGTTAAAATGACCAAGCCTCTTGACTTGGTCAGTCATAGCTGATTAAAATTTGTATAAATATCTATGCTGACATCAGACACCTTAAACTGATAACTGACCTTTTTGTTTGATTTTATAATCTGATTGGAGCTACAAACACTGCAGGAATCTACAGAACAGTCATCATGGTCTTGTTAGCACAACATGCCTTTAAAACTCCAACCAGAAGACCTCATAAAGAACTGAGGAGTGGATGTAGCTCTTTGGGAGGAGTCACATTATCTGCTGCTCCCAGAAAAAATCTCCCTCATGCTGGTTAAGGGTCAGCAGATGAGGATTGCACCTCCAGAAGCAAAAAGACCATAAAGCTAATCCGTAATGAGATTAGTCTGACTTGTGTTTCCAGGTATAGCAGGATTGTGTGAACTGATTCAGATAGACAATATGGTCAGTGTGAACTTGCTGCTGGTCATGTCTCACAGGATTAGTAACCAGTGAATGAAGCACATCAGCATTAGACAGAGATATGAAGTTTATAGTGGACAGTCACATGATCACAGCTAGTTCAGTCTCCCTGTTTCATCCTGTTTATCTCTCATACATTTGTTACAATGTCCAGTCTTACATTTCTCTGGTGTTTAGATCAGCTCTTACATTTACATCACTACACCTCTCAAGTGGGTGGGTGTGAGACTCACACATTGTTCTCGAATCTCACAGCAAACCTCTGAAATCAACTTTACTAAATATCTCAGACTTCAAACTCCTGCTAAAAGCATATTACTCAGCATGTTTGGATTCAGGGCCTTTATTCTGTCTTGATGTCCACTGTCTGCTGTGCAGCAAGAGGGACATCTTGTGCTGGTATGATGGTGCTATATGCCAAAGGCTAGATTACTGTAATGCACTTTTGTCAGGTTGTTCCAGCAGGAACCTCAATAAACTTCAGCTGGTTCAAAATGCTGCAGCCAGGGTCCTTACTAAAACTACAAACCGGATTCCAAAAAAGTTGGGATACTAAACAAATTGTGAATAAAAACTGAATGCAATGATGTGGAGATGGCAAATGTCAATATTTTATTCGTAATAGAACATAGATGACAGATCAAAAGTTTAATCTGAGTAAATGGAACATTTTAAAGGAGAAATATGTTGTTTCAAAATTTCATGGCATCAACAAATCCCAAAAAAGTTTGGACAAGTAGCAATAAGTGGCTGGAAAAAGGAAATTGAGCTTATAACGATCAGCTGGAAGACCAATTAACACTAATTAGGTCAATTGACAACATGATTGGGTATAAAAAGAGCTTCTCAGAGTGTCAGTGTCTCTCTGAAGCCGCGATGGTAAGAGGATCACCAATTCCACCATTGTTGCGCAGAAAGATAGTGTAGCAATACCAGAATGGTGTTACCCAGCGTAAAATAGCAAAGACTTTTAAGTTATCATCATCAACCGTGCTTAACATCAAAAGATTCAGAGAATCTGGAACAATCGCTGTGTGTAAGGGTCAAGGCCGTAAAACTCTACTGGATGCTCATGATCTCCGGGCCCTTAAACGTCACTGCACCTCAAACAGGAATGCCACTGTCAAGGAAATAACAGAATGGGCTCAGGAATACTTCCAGAAATCATTGTCCACAAACACAATCCACCGTGCCATCCGCCATTGCCAGCTGAAACTCTACAGTGCAAAGAGGAAGCCATTTCTAAGCAAGCTCCACAAGCTCAGACGTTTGCACTGGGCCAGGGGTCTTTTAAAATGGAGTGTGGCAAAATGGAAGACTGTTCTGTGGTCAGATGAGTCACGATTTGAAGTTCTTTATGGAACACTGGGACGCCATGTCATCCGGACCAGAGAGGACAAGGATAACCCAAGTTATCAAAGCTCCGTTCAGAAGCCTGCATCACTGATGGTATGGGGTTGCATGAGTGCTTGTGGCATGGGCAGCTTGCATGTCTGGAAAGGCACCATTAATGCAGAGAACTATGTTTAGGTTCTAGAACAACATATGCTCCCATCTAGACGTCATCTCTTTCAGGGAAGACCCTGCATTTTTCAACTGCAGCAGTCACAACATCATGGCTACGTAGGAGAAGGATCCGGGTACTGAAATGGCCAGCCTGCAGTCCAGATCTTTCACCTATAGAGAACATTTGGCGCATCATAAAGAGGAAGGTGCGACAAAGAAGGCCCAAGACGATTGAACAGTTAGAGGCCTGTATTAGACATGAATGGGAGAGCATTCCTATTTCTAAACCTGAGAAACTGGTCTCCTCTGTACCCAGACGTCTGTTGAGTGTTGTAAGAAGAAGGGGGGATGCCACACAGTGGTAAAAATGGCCTTGTACCTACTTTTTTGGGATTTGTTGATGGCATGAAATTTTGAATCAACATATTTCTCCTTTAAAATATTCCATTTACTCAGATTTAACTTTTGATCTGTCATCTAGGTTCATCTATTGACATTTGCCATCTCCATCATTGCATTCAGTTTTTATTTACAATTTGTTTAGTGTCCCAACTTTTTTGGAATCCGGTTTGTAGAAATTTTCACCATATCAGTCCAGTTCTATCAGCACTTCATTGGCTCCCAGTTAAATTCAATACAAAATTCTTTTTTTAACATATAAAGTCCTACATGGCCTCATTCCTGAGTACCTGCGGCATCTTATTACATATTACGAACCATCAAGACTACTTAGATTTCAGGGTGCTGGACTCCTACTCATTCCCAAAATTCAGAAAACCTCAGCAGGGGGAAGAGCCTTTTCTTATAAAGCCCCCCAAACTCTGGAATAACCTTCCAGATAACCTTCGGGACTCAGACACAGTCTCAATCTTTAAATCTAAGCTGAAAACTCATCTGTTTAGTTTAGCTTTTGGTAATTAATGTTTCTTAGATAAAGGTTGCAGGTCCAGGGGTTCGCGGACCCAGGGGATTGTAGTACACTGAGATGCTGGAGCTGTCGTCTCGCTGTCGTCTCGCTGTCGTCTCGTTTTCAGGGTGCTCTCGTGTCTGTGTTACCTTCTGGCTCTCTCCTTATAATTAGGCTGTTATAGTCTGACCTGCCGGAGTCATCAGACACATTCTGATACTGCTCTGATCTCTGCTCTCCATAAAATTCCTCTCAGAATCTTCTCTGAGTAAATGGCCACCCAGCCCGACCTGCTGGAAGATTGCCCGCTGAGGTCCCCTCTGCCTGCGTCAAACCAGCTGCCACCTACTGGTCTAACCAGCAGGCCCCCCACCCACCACCACCCATAACTGCTACCTGTTTAATGACCATGTTAAAACCTAAAAAAAACCCAAATGGACTCGTAACTGTCTGCCACTATTAATATCACCATTATGAACTATCTGTTGTATCTGGTTTGGTCATTTTTATCATTAATGTTTAAATAGTTCTGACCAGAGGAGGATGGGTCCCCCTTGTGAGTCTTGGTTCCTCCCAAGGTTTCTTCCTCCAGCTCTGAGGGAGTTTTTCCTTGCCACTGTCGCCATTGGCTTACTCACGGGGGTCTTTGATCCATCATATCTTACGTTATTTTCTTCTTTCTTCTTTGTCTCTGTCTTTTATTAATCACTATTTATGTAAAGCTGCTTTGTGACGACAACAGTTGTAAAAAGCGCTTTACAAATAAATCTGACTTGACTATATCACAGTGTGCTGGGGCAGAGGTTCTAGTGCAGGGCATTTTCTACACACTGCTTTTCTCTTAGAGGAACTGGGAAGCTGTGTGTAACCTGTAATGGTAGAAACTGGTTCCTTCTAATGAACTTTATTCCAAATCCTCATGGATTTGTACTTTCCTGAGAGTTGAACGAGTTTAATACTATATAATCTAGTACTATCTAGTACATGTCACAGAGGGAGAAAACATGGCCTCGTTTTGGGGGGATTTCATGGAGTTGAGCGCTTTCACACGGTGTAATGGAGTTTGGGCGACCCCTAGTGGCAAGTGGTGAACTGCAGCTAGACTTAGCTTTGGTGCTTCTGAGCTGCGGTCCTTCAGCAGCAGACTGTGCTTCTAACGCTGGGGGCAGGAGCACAGCTCCGTGTTTTGTTGCTAAATTCAGATTAAAAACGTGTTTCAGTTAAAAATCCTCTACTCACTTCAACTATCATACAGATGAGCAAGTGTTGTGATGAAGACTGCACTGTTTTAGCTCGTACTTCAGCTTTTATCAGCTTCGTCTTCGTTTCTCTGTCGTGAGTTTGGGTGAGGAGAACATGAGGCTCCATTTTCCTCTGTTTTCTCCAGTCCTGCTAGCGGTGGATGAACTAAGCCATGTTTTACTTTCATTAGAGATATTAGTATTTCTTTACCCAGCTTAAACCTGATCTGCAGTCATCACACCACCTAGAAGACTTTGAACCTCTCCAGCCCTTTTTTTCCATTTCCAGTCTGAAATTACACTCCCACATCTTGAGGCTTTCTGCTCCAGCCTTATATAAACTAGAGGCAATTTCACCAGTTACTGAAAAGCCTTCACTTTTGGAGTAGAAAACATGTAGAGATATTGAAATTGATCTGCAGTGGTCAAAATATGATAAAAACCACAAAAAGAATTTTCCTGAATTTCATTTTAAAATCTAGATTTTAGAGACTATAAACTGAAGCCTTCATGTCCCCCAAAACTTTCTGCTTTGGACTCTCGTGTCACCATGGGTCTACTTTCACCAGGCAACATTTGGAGCTGATCCCTCCTCCTGATTTGAAGTTCTTCTAGCTGGAGCTGACAGTGAACAGGCTGCTTCTCCAAGTGTCCTTTTAGAGTCTCCAAAGTCTCCAACCTCTCCATCATAAGAACAGCTCATTTTACTGCAGGAAAGGGATCGTGTATTATCTGCACTTGATGGCAACATGTTATCCTGTATTTCTTCACCTTATTTGACAAACTTACGTCATCCACCAGTTCTGATTGAACATTTTATTCTAGTGCCAAACCAAGAGCAATCACTAGTAGATAAGAGCAAAGAGGCAGGAGGGTCTAGTTTCACCTTTGCTTGTTTTATTTAGTCAGGTTTTCTTATTCTAGCTTTCACAGCTCTCACTGCTGTCCGACTCCAGCAAAGCCTCGGCTTCACTTTCCTGTTCCAACTCGGTCAAAATCTCTCCAACAGCATAAAATACTTTCTTCTATGGTTTCTGAGTTGGTTTTGAAGCTATTTTTATTGATTATTGCTGCCAATAATTTCTTCCTTCCTGAGAAGCTGCTTCAGGAAACAATCCTTCAGAAGGAAAAAGGTTCTGGAGCTCAGATTTGAGAAGCTTCAGAGCTGCATGAATGAAATGCTGGATTTCTGATGGAAATCCATGATGTGAGCTGACAGACTGTAGATGAGCTGGTGTGAAAGGACTCCTTCACATCCTCACCTAATGCTTCCTTTTCCATCAGCTGTGTTACTGACAACCCTCTGAACTCTTCATCTGCGTCTGTTTAAACACTCAAGCAGCAGAGAGGCTGAGAGAATGTGGGTTCAGCTCTGTGGAGAAGACGTGAAGAAGAGTCTTCATGTGAAGAGCTTCATCTTTTTCTCTCAGTTAATGAATGAAAGAGAAACGTAGGAGATTCTTTTCAGATCTACAAGATTTAACACACACATCACTTCTTATCACATAACCTCACAGTTCCTTCAACATAGAACCCAGCGTAGAGCGGCTGAGTGAATGTGGTGTGGAGTGTGTGTAGGAGGGTCATTGTGTCAGAGACGCTGTAGAAGGACAGAGTTCCTGCACTGTGATCCACATACACTCCTATTCTGGAGGATGGTGGAGCTGAGAGCTTAGTCTGAATGTTGTTGTGGAGGAAAGAGAGAGAGGAGGAACACTTCAGACTCCAGGACTGACTGACGTGTCCAAACCCACACTTATCACCCCCTCCTTTCCTGCTGATCCCTTTATATGAGACTGATATGTACACACACCAATCTCCACTGTTCCACTCAACCTCCCAGTAACAGCGTCCACACACACTCTCCTTACACAACACCTGAGACCAGCTGTTAAACCTCTCTGGATGATCAGAGTATGACTGGACTTCTTTACTCCACATCACCACTCTGTTCTTCTCAGACAGTCTGAGGTTATTATTTACTGTGTTGGGATCCAGAGTCAGTCGACAGTAATCTACAGAAAAGTAAAGAAAAGAAAAGTTAAATTATTTAAAGTAAAACACTGTTGCTGAGTGTGTGCGTGTGCTTGTGTGTGTGTGTTTAATTCAGTATATGTCTGTGTGTGTGTTTGTCTTTTAATGTGTGTGAATTTATTTCATTTAGTGTCGTGTTTGTGTGTGTTGGGTATGTATATGTTTTGTGAATGTGTGTGAGTGTGTGTATGGATGTGAGTGTTCCTTTTAAATGGTTTGTGTTTGTATGTTTTCTTTGTGTGTGTGTGTGTGTGATATTGTTTTAATGTGTGTTTAATTCAGCAATTGTGTTTGTTTGGTATGTCTGTTTGTGTGTGTGTGTGTGTGTGTGTGTGTGTGTGTGTGTGTGTGTGTGTGTGTGTTACACATACATTGCAGAAAATCTTCTCTGGTGTTTGGCTCTGAGGATAAAATCTGAACTGCTGCAGCTGTGGAGACACACAAACACAACAGTCCAACAGCATGAATAGAATAGAATAGAATAGAATAAAATAGAATAGAATAAAACAGAGTAGAGTAGAATAGAGTAGAATTAAAATGTTCCTGAAGATTAAAGATAAAGTTTAAAATGTAAAAACAATCTTTATTTCTAAGAAACTTTGGAGAAGATCATTTCAGTCTTTCTCTCTCTCTCTCTCTAAAACAGGATTTGTCTGTTGATAAATATAACAGTTTTGTAGAAATATGAGAGAAGTAATAACAGTAATAATAGAAGAACAGCAATAATACAATAATTCATGTAAAGCAAATAAATGATATTTTTAAAGGGTGCTCTTTTAAATGTATGTTAATTACACTGATCAGTTACCAGCATCTTTCTCGCTGTGTGTGTGTGTGTGTGTGTGTGTGTGTGTGTGTGTGTGTGTGTGTGTGTGTGTGTGTTATTGGTCTAATGAAATATGACACTCTGTTACAGTGTGAATCTGTAAAGGTGGACCAATTCCAGCCACCAGAGGGCAGCGGTAGTCCGATAATCAGTCCTAACTCCCAGCACCTGGTGAGCTGAGTACATATACTCCTCAAGGAACAACCAGAGTGGCTGGCTCTTTGTGGAGCACATAGTGTTTACAACATACAGGCGGTTATTTGGTGTTGTTTCATACACCGTGTTCCTTCTGTCTTGTCTCTTTTGAAAAGTTAGGTCTCACCCTTCCCTACTTTCCAATTCCTGTTCAAAAGAAGGCAGTGAGGTTTCTCCATCCCCTTCTCCTAGTTTACTCATTTATCTTTAGGAAGAACTGGAGGTTCAAGGAACCTTCCTCCTTTCCCTCCTTATTTTTCTGCCATAGCTTTGTTTGGCAGTCCAAGCTATTTAGTTCGCCTCAGTTCAAAGAAGGCAGCCAGCGTCCCCTGACATCGTTGTCTAGTTTTCCTGCTCAAACCCTCCCCTGTGCAGTGGTAAAGTAGTGGTAAAGTACCTGGTTTCTGATCCCGTGGACCTGGGTTCAATTCCAACTGAAAGTTGGGATATCATTAAGTTCTGATACCCATGCCTTTCTGTTCCACATCTTGACAGCTAAGTGTTTAGGTCATATTCTAACTACCACTGGTAGCTCTATCGGTAGGGCCCTGGACTAGTCCCGCTAGTGCTACCATTACAGAATCAGCTGCTGGACACAGGTGGTGGCTGCAGTGCGTGGTCAGTGTGTAGAGGAACAGTAAGAGGAACAGAGTTCAATTAGATCATTTCTATGGAGCTCAGAGGAAACTTGTCTCACTTGTCCTCTTTCTGTCCAAGTAAAGATTCCCATCCTTATGTCTGACAGCAGGACAGCTGCTCTTACCATGTGGAGGGATCTTCCTGAACTCCTCTCTGCAGAATTCCTCTAGTCGCTCTTTCAGCTCAGAGACAGATTTCCTCACTCCATCAAATGAGGGATGTTGATGGACAGTGATGCTGGCTGAGTTCTCAGATCCAGAAGAGACACAGAGAGACTGGAAACTCTACAGAGAGAAGAAACACAATGGAGGAAGATGAAGGTGGAGAAGAGAGATGAAGGAGATCAGAGCAAATGAGACTAAAGAGAGAGTTGGGATTACAGACAGCTTTATTTAGTGGAGCTTAATGAACTTCTGCTGAGAGGAGCTTTACAAGCTTGATGAGGAGCAGCTTCCTCTGTAGATCAGTGAGTGTTACCTGGAGGAAATGGAGGTGATCCTCTGTGTGTGAAAGCTGCTCCAGCTCAGTGTGTCTCCTCTTTAGATCAGCCATCTCCTGCTGCAGTTTCTCCAGGAGTTCTTCAGCTCCACTCAGTTCAGCCTTCTCCTGAGCTCTGATCAGCTCTGTTACCTCAGAGCGCTTTTTCTCAATGGAGCGGATCAGCTCAGTAAAGATCCTCTCACTGTCCTCCACTGCTGACTGTGCAGAGCGCTGTTACACACACACACACACACAGTGAATATCCTCTGTTACACAACACTCCTTGTCTCAGATGTAGTCGATCAGCTCAGTCATGTTTGGTGTGTGAAGTCTGGTTCTCTAGGTTTCACTGGAGCTACAAGGCTAATGTAGCAGTGGTGTAAAAGTACTCTGATTCTGATGAGATCTGAGTAACAGTAAGAGTGAAAGAAAGGAGCTGGAGGAAGAATCAATCAGAGTAAAGAGGAAATATTTGCTTCATAAAGGGAAGAAAGGAAAAGTGAAAGCTGCAATGAATCAAATCACTTCTAATGAATGTGATCTTTAGCAGAGCTGTTTCAGTACTGTGACCTGATCTGGATCCTGACTGGAATTGTTCAAAAACATCATATTTTTATTTATTTGTATAAAGACAATTTTTCTAGTATTTTACTGAACCACAGTAGGTTGGACTCATGTTTGAGGTAAACACTAAAACACAGAACAGTACTGAAGATCCTCACATTCTGATTATTAGATCTTTGTGTTGATTAATGTTGTAAAAAAGCATAGCAGGTAAATATTTCTGCTTTTTTACTTTAAAGCCGTTCTAACAACAACTGGAAGCTCATATTCGATCAGTAACAGATCATTTGTTCAGGAAATGTAGTAAAAATAAGGTAACCTTGTTTATGTGGAGTCTGACACTATATTACACACTGTTATCTATAAACATGGAAAAGAAATGATCTGTGCGTTTGTCAGGTTTTATAGATTAGAAATAGCTACATTAGCCTCAGTCCTTCACTGCAGAACTGAAAAGCAAACTTCAGACCCCGAACAGCTTTTGACTCTGTTTGGGAAAAGGAGAAAAACTGTGTCTTTCTGTTCTCACCTTAAGAGTGTTCACTGTCTGTTCCAGCTCCTGCAGCTTCTTCTGCTTCTCCTGGATCCTCTGCTGGAGTTTCTCCTGCATCTCTTTTAGCTGAGTCTATGAACAAACACATTTGATGATGTTTATGAATTTGTGTGAATTATGATCTAGATGGGTAGATGGGTGTTGGCTGGTTACACATTCACTAACTGCTCTGATCAGTTTATTGAACTCTTCTGTACAAACAGCATTTGAACTCATTCCCTCAAAATCTATGTACTAAAATCAAGAACCGACTTTCTTTAACTCGATCAACTGATTAATGAAACTCCTTCTGGATGAGGAATCTAATTAGTCTGAGCTGATTCTGAATGATCTAACAGTTCTCACCTGTTTCCTGCTTCTTTCTGTTGTAGCTGAGACTGTATCGTGTCCCCTGTGATCCTCCATTGTGCATAAATAGCAGATAGAGCTCTGATCAGTACGACAGTAGATCTCGATCAGTCTGTCATGCTGAGAGCAGATCTTCTCTTGTAGCTGGGTGGACGTTTTGACCAGCTTGTGCTTCTTCAGTCCAGGAACTTCATAGTGAGGTTTAAGATGAGTTTCACAAAAGGAGGCCAGACACATCAGACAGGACTTGATGGCTTTGAGTTTTCTCCCGGTGCAGAAATCACACTCCACATCTCCAGGTCCAGCGTAACGGGGAGCAGGAGAAGCAGCTTGGAGTTGTGTCTTCTTCAGTTTCTCCACCACTTCAGCCAGCATGTTGTTCCTGCGTAGAACAGGCCTTGGAGTGAACGTCTCTCTGCACTGGGGGCAGCTGTAGACCCCCCTCTGTTCATCCTGATCCCAGCAGCCATTAATACACACCATACAGAAACTGTGTCCACAGGGAACAGCCACTGGATCCTTCAGCAGATCCAGACAGACTGGACAGCTGAACTGCTCGTGATCTACTGAAATACTGGCCTCTGCCATTTTCTTGCACTTCTAGACTGAGAGAGAGCAGCACTCTGAGATCACTTTCGTTTTCTCTGAACTGAGCAGGAGGGACTTCCTGCTTTCCTGCTGCTCAGAGTGTCACAGAGAGAGAGAGAGAGAGAGAGAGAGAGAGAGAGAGAGAGAGAGATATATAAAGAGGACAGAACTGATTGGTGGACGGGGAACTAAATATCTTGCACTTTTGCAGAACACATGACCGTTTAACTATTAGCTAAATTCATCAGCAAGAAATACAGCATTAAGTGGCTTTTACACACAGTGCTCCTCATGATCCAGGAGGTAGACTAAAGACACTTGACTAAATCCCACATATTATTAGGTACTTTTTATTTGACATTATTTTACGGACTGTTAACGATTGATGGAAAATAACAGCCATTTTCAACAGTATTATTCTGTTATTTTAATGAAAGATGCATTTCTGTTGTAAATGGTCTGAATGTGAAATGCATTATGGGACATTTTTTAGACAAGTCCTAATAAAGCCACTCTGCACAAGCAGCCTGCTTTAACCTCTTCATTACAGTTTGTACTTTAGACACATTTTAATGTGTTTTTATGAATTATTTAGCGTTTTATTAACAGTGATATCATGTGTTTATAAAAGCAGCATTTTACTGTACATTTCTACAACAGTGTAACAGGCAGGACTTGTTCATTTATTATGTATCAGTCAGGATCTGTGAAGGACCTGTTAGCATGTATTATGCATCAGCTAGGACCTGGGGAGAGTTCTCCTCCCGCGAGCTGTATTGGGCAGCGCCCACAGGTGTAGTCTGCGTCTATTGGGCATGACGTCAACACAGCATGGCGCCTATATCTATCCGGACTTGCGCAACAGCGTTTGTTTGGCGTGGTGAACGCAGGTAGTATGAGTTATTGCTCTACAGACGGTGGGTGGATCATGTTTTATAGGAAGTGTTCTGTCTGTTTGTTCAGTTGAGGTACTTGATAAATCTGAGTTCAGGTAACTGTGGTGCCGCATTAGTTAAAGTGGACTGGGTTCTATTGGTGGACCCATTTGGTATTAAGGTTACATTTACAGTAACTTATTGGCTTTTTTTGCTACAAATCACTGCCATGTTTAAACAGTGTAACAAGCAGTGCAGTGATGCTGAGACTAATGCTGTGTATGAACCATAACACACTCTGCTCTGACAGATCTAATTTGTGTATATATTTATTTATTTATTTATTTATTTTAATTAGTTTAGTGGACAGTCACATGAGCACAGCTAGTCAAGTCTCCCTGTTCCATCTCCAGCACCATCACACTGAATGTGGGGGTGACCCAACACAGTGCCCCAGGGGGTTCTGAGTTCTCTGCTGAAAAACTCAAATCACTTCATGAAGTTCACCAATGATAAACCAGTGCTGGGTCTGATCAGCATACAGAGAGGAGGTGCAGAGACTGGCAGACTAGTGTAAAGTCAGCAGCCCTTACCTGAAGGTAGACAAGACTAAAGAAATGGTTGTTGACTTTAGGAGAATGCTACACAACCACTCTCCGCTCAACATCGACAGTCCAACAAGACTGCAACAGCACTTTCCCCACAAGCAATCTGACTCCAGTGAAAGCATTGCACTACATACTACCTCACTACATCCCTGGACTCTGCACATTTATTGACCTATTTAAAAAAAAATGGCTGCTCTAACCTGTGCTGCACTCTACTGGTTTGAACATGATATGCACATTTTATTGCACAACCCTACTCCCCACTACTCTCAGACTCTTATTTATTTGCACTCTCTAGTCTGCACTGTATGCCTTGTGTTGTGCTGTCTGTATTCGCTTGTTCTGTGTTGGACTTTTGTTTTTTGTCTGCACTGTGTTGCGTTGCACCATGGTCCTGGAGGATTGTTTTGTTTCACTGTGTACTGTGAGTTAAAATGACCAAGCCTCTTGACTTGGTCAGTCATAGCTGATTAAAATTTGTATAAATATCTATGCTGACATCAGACACCTTAAACTGATAACTGACCTTTTTGTTTGACTTTATAATCTGATTGAAGCTACAAACACTGCAGGAATCTACAGAACAGTCATCATGGTCTTGTTAGCACAACATGCCTTTAAAACTCCAACCAGAAGACCACATGAAGAACTGAGGAGTGGATGTAGCTCTTTGGGAGGAGTCACATTATCTGCTGCTCCCAGAAAAAATCTCCCTCATGCTGGTTAAGGGTCAGCAGATGAGGAGTGCACCTCCAGAAGCAAAAAGACCATAAAGCTTGTCTGTAATGAGATTAGTCTGACTTGTGTTTCCAGGTATAGCAGGATTGTGTGAACTGATTGAGATAGACAATATGGTCAGTGTCAACTTGCTGCTGGTCATGTCTCACAGGATTAGTAACCAGTGAATGAAGCACATCAGCATTAGACAGAGATATGAAGTTTATAGTGGACAGTCACATGATCACAGCTAGTCCAGTCTCCCTGTTTCATCCTGTTTATCTCTCATACATTTGTTGCAATGTCCAGTCTTAAATTTCTCTGGTGTTTAGATCAGCTCTTACATTTACGTCACTACACCTCTCAAGTGGGTGGGTGTGAGACTCACTCATTGTTCTCGAATCTCACAACAAACCTCTGAAATCTCCAACTTTACTAAATATCTGAGACTTCAAACTCATGCTGAAAGCATATTACTCAGCATGTTTGGATTCAGGGCCTTTATTCTGTCTAGATGTCCACTGTCTGCTGTGCAGCAAGAGGGACATCTTGTGCTGGTATGATGGTGCTATATGCCAAAGGCTAGATTACTGTAATGCACTTTTGTCAGGTTGTTCCAGCAGGAACCTCAATAAACTTCAGCTGGTTCAAAATGCTGCAGCCAGGGTCCTTACTAAAACTACAAACCGGATTCCAAAAAAGTTGGGATACTAAACAAATTGTGAATAAAAACTGAATACAATGATGTGGAGATGGCAAATGTCAATATTATATTCGTAATAGAACATAGATGACAGATCAAAAGTTTAATCTGAGTAAATGGAACATTTTAAAGGAGAAATATGTTGATTCAAAATATCATGGCGTCAACAAATCCCAAAAAAGTTTGGACAAGTAGCAGTAAGTGGCTGGAAAAAGGAAATTGAGCATATAACGAACAGCTGGAAGACCAATTAACACTAATTAGGTCAATTGACAACATGATTGGGTATAAAAAGAGCTTCTCAGAGTGTCAGTGTCTCTCTGAAGCCATGATGGTAAGAGGATCACCAATTCCACTATTGTTGCGCAGAAAGATAGTGCAGCAATACCAGAATGGTGTTACCCAGCGTAAAATAGCAAAGACTTTTAAGTTATCATCATCAACCGTGCTTAACATCATCAAAAGATTCAGAGAATCTGGAACAATCGCTGTGCGTAAGGGTCAAGGCCGTAAAACTCTACTGGATGCTCATGATCTCCGGGCCCTTAAACGTCACTGCACCTCAAACAGGAATGCCACTGTCAAGGAAATAACAGAATGGGCTCAGGAATACTTCCAGAAATCATTGTCCACAAACACAATCCACCGTGCCATCCGCCATTGCCAGCTGAAACTCTACAGTGCAAAGAGGAAGCCATTTCTAAGCAAGCTCCACAAGCTCAGACGTTTGCACTGGGCCAGGGGTCTTTTAAAATGGAGTGTGGCAAAATGGAAGACTGTTCTGTGGTCAGATGAGGCACGATTTGAAGTTCTTTATGGAACACTGGGACGCCATGTCATCCGGACCAGAGAGAATCTTCTCCGAGTAAATGGCCACCCAGCCCGACCTGCTGGAAGATTGCCCGCTGAGGTCCCCTCTACCTGCGTCAAACCAGCAGGCCCCCCACCCACCACCACCCATAACTGCTACCTGTTTAATGACCATGTTAAAACCTAAAAAAAAACCAAATGGACTCGTAACTGTCTGCCACTATTAATATCACCATTATTAACTATCTGTTGTATCTGGTTTGGTCATTTTTATCATTAATGTTTAAATAGTTCTGACCAGAGGAGGCTGGGTCCCCCTTGTGAGACTTGGTTCCTCCCAAGGTTTCTTCCTCCAGCTCTGAGGGAGTTTTTCCTTGCCACTGTCACCATTGGCTTGCTCACGGGGGTCTTTGATCCATCATATCTTACGTTATTTTCTTCTTTCTTCTTTGTCTCTGTCTTTTATTAATCACTATTTATGTAAAGCTGCTTTGTGACGACAACAGTTGTAAAAAGCGCTTTACAAATAAATCTGACTTGACTTGACTATATCACAGTGTGCTGGGGCAGAGGTTCTAGTGCAGGGCATTTTCTACACACTGCTTTTCTCTTAGAGGAACTGGGAAGCTGTGTGTAACCTGTAATGGTAGAAACTGGTTCCTTCTAATGAACTTTATTCCAAATCCTCATGGATTTGTACTTTCCTGAGAGTTGAACGAGTTTAATACTATATAATCTAGTACTATCTAGTACATGTCACAGAGGGAGAAAACATGGCCTCGTTTTGGGGGGATTTCATGGAGTTGAGCGCTTTCACACGGTGTAATGGAGTTTGGGCGACCCCTAGTGGCAAGTGGTGAACTGCAGCTAGACTTAGCTTTGGTGCTTCTGAGCTGCGGTCCTTCAGCAGCAGACTGTGCTTCTAACGCTGGGGGCAGGAGCACAGCTCCGTGTTTTGTTGCTAAATTCAGATTAAAAACGTGTTTCAGTTAAAAATCCTCTACTCACTTCAACTATCATACAGATGAGCAAGTGTTGAGATGAAGACTAAACTGTTTTAGCTCGTAGTTCTGCTTTTATCAGCTTCGTCTTCGTTTCTCTGTCGTGAGTTTGGGTGAGGAGAACATGAGGCTCCATTTTCCTCTGTTTTCTCCAGTCCTGCTAGCGGTGGATGAACTAAGCCATGTTTTACTTTCATTAGAGATATTAGTATTTCTTTACCCAGCTTAAACCTGATCTGCAGTCATCACACCACCTAGAAGACTTTGAACCTCTCCAGCCCTTTTTTCCATTTCCAGTCTGAAATTACACTCCCACATCTTGAGGCTTTCTGCTCCAGCCTTATATAAACTAGAGGCAATTTCACCAGTTACTGAAAAGCCTTCACTTTTGGAGTAGAAAACATGTAGAGATATTGAAATTGATCTGCAGTGGTCAAAATATGATAAAAACCACAAAAAGAATTTTCCTGAATTTCATTTTAAAATCTAGATTTTAGAGACTATAAACTGAAGCCTTCATGTCCCCCAAAACTTTCTGCTTTGGACTCTCGTGTCACCATGGGTCTACTTTCACCAGGCAACATTTGGAGCTGATCCCTCCTCCTGATTTGAAGTTCTTCTAGCTGGAGCTGACAGTGAACAGGCTGCTTCTCCAAGTGTCCTTTTAGAGTCTCCAAAGTCTCCAACCTCTCCATCATAAGAACAGCTCATTTTACTGCAGGAAAGGGATCGAGTATTATCTGCACTTGATGGCAACATGTTATCCTGTATTTCTTCACCTTCTTTGACAAACTTACGTCATCCACCAGTTCTGATTGAATATTTTATTCTAGTGCCAAACCAAGAGCAATCACTAGTAGATAAGAGCAAAGAGGCAGGAGGGTCTAGTTTCACCTTTGCTTGTTTTATTTAGTCAGGTTTTCTTATTCTAGCTTTCACAGCTCTCACTGCTGTCCGACTCCAGCAAAGCCTCGGCTTCACTTTCCTGTTCCAACTCGGTCAAAATCTCTCCAACAGCATAAAATACTTTCTTCTATGGTTTCTGAGTTGGTTTTGAAGCTATTTTTATTGATTATTGCTGCCAATAATTTCTTCCTTCCTGAGAAGCTGCTTCAGGAAACAATCCTTCAGAAGGAAAAAGGTTCTGGAGCTCAGATTTGAGAAGCTTCAGAGCTGCATGAATGAAATGCTGGATTTCTGATGGAAATCCATGATGTGAGCTGACAGACTGTAGATGAGCTGGTGTGAAAGGACTCCTTCACATCCTCACCTAATGCTTCCTTTTCCATCAGCTGTGTTACTGACAACCCTCTGAACTCTTCATCTGCGTCTGTTTAAACACTCAAGCAGCAGAGAGGCTGAGAGAATGTGGGTTCAGCTCTGTGGAGAAGACGTGAAGAAGAGTCTTCATGTGAAGAGCTTCATCTTTTTCTCTCAGTTAATGAATGAAAGAGAAACGTAGGAGATTCTTTTCAGATCTACAAGATTTAACACACACATCACTTCTTATCACATAACCTCACAGTTCCTCTAGAAACATAGAACCCAGCGTAGAGCGGCTGAGTGAATGTGGTGTGGAGTGTGTGTAGGAGGGTCATTGTGTCAGAGACGCTGTAGAAGGACAGAGTTCCTGCACTGTGATCCACATACACTCCTATTCTGGAGGATGGTGGAGCTGAGAGCTTAGTCTGAATGTTGTTGTGGAGGAAAGAGAGAGAGGAGGAACACTTCAGACTCCAGGACTGACTGTTGCGTCCAAACACACACTCATTACCCCCTCCTTTCCTGCTGATCCCTTTATATGAGACTGATATGTACACCCACCCAATTCCCCCACTGCTCCACTCAACCTCCCAGTAACAGCGTCCACACACACTCTCCTTACACAACACCTGATACCAGCTGTTAAACCTCTCTGGATGATCAGAGTATGACTGGTCTTCTTCACTCAACATCACCACTCTGTTCTTCTCAGACAGTCTGAGGTTATTATTCACTGTGTTGGAATCCAGAGTCAGTCGACAGTGATCTACAGAAAAGTAAAGAAAAGAAAAGTTAAATTATTTAAAGTAAAACACTGTTGCTGAGTGTGTGTGTGCTTGTGTGTGTGTGTGTTTAATTCAGTATATGTCTGTGTGTGTGTTTGTCTTTTAATGTGTGTGAATTTATTTCATTTAGTGTCGTGTTTGTGTGTGTTGGGTATGTATGTGTTTTGTGAATGTGTGTGAGTGTGTGTATGGATGTGAGTGTTCCTTTTAAATGGTTTGTGTTTGTATGTTTTCTTTGTGTGTGTGTGTGTGATGTTGGTTTAATGCGTGTTTAATTCAGCAGTTGTGTTTGTTTGGTATGTCTGTTCGCGCGCGCATGTGTGTTTGTGTGTGTGTGTGTGTGTGTGTGTGTGTGTGTGTTACACATACATTGCAGAAAATCTTCTCTGGTTTTTGGCTCTGAGGATAAAATCTGAACTGCTGCAGCTGTGGAGACACACAAACACAACAGTCCAACAGCATGAATAGAATAAAACAGAGTAGAGCAGAATAGAATAGAATTAAAATGTTCCTGAAGATTAAAGATAAAGTTTAAAACGTAAAAACAATCTTTATTTCTAAGAAACTTAGAAGATCAGTCATTTCAGTCTTTCTCTCTCTCTCTAAAACAGGATTTACCTGTTGATAAATATAACAGTTTTGTAGAAATATGAGAGAAGTAATAACAGTAATAATAGAAGAACAGCAATAATACAATAATTCATGTAAAGCAAATAAATGATATTTTTAAAGGGTGCTCTTTTAAATGTATGTGAATTACACTGATCAGTTACCAGCATCTTTCTCACTGTGTGTGTGTGTGTGTGTGTGTGTGTGTGTGTGTGTGTGTGTGTGTGTGTTATTGGTCTAATGAAATATGACACTCTGTTACAGTGTGAATCTGTAAAGGTGGACCAATTCCAGCCACCAGAGGGCAGCGGTAGTCCGATAATCAGTCCTAACTCCCAGCACCTGGTGAGCTGAGTATATATACTCCTCAAGGAACAACCAGAGTCGCTGGTCCTTTGTGGAGCACATGGTGTTTACAACATACAGGCGGTTATTTGGTGTCGTTTCATACACAGTGTTCCTTCTGTCTTGTCTCTTTTGAAAAGTTAGGTCTCACCCTTCCCTATTTTCCAATTCCTGTTCAAAAGAAGGCAGTGAGGTTTCTCCATCCCCTTCTCCTAGTTTACTCATTTATCTTTAGGAAGAACTGGAGGTTCAAGGAACCTTCCTCCTTTCCCTCCTTATTTTTCTGCCATAGCTTTGTTTGGCAGTCCAAGCTATTTAGTTCGCCTCAGTTCAAAGAAGGCAGCCAGCGTCCCCTGACATCGTTGTCTGGTTTTCCCGCTCAAACCCTCCCCTGTGCAGTGGTAAAGTAGTGGTAAAGTACCTGGTTTCTGATCCCGTGGACCTGGGTTCAATTCCCACTGAAAGTTGGGATATCATTAAGTTCTGATACCCATGCCTTTCTGTTCCACATCTTGACAGCTAAGTGTTTAGGTCATATTCTAACTACCACTGGTAGCTCTATCAGTAGGGCCCTGGACTAGTTCTATTAGTGCTACCATTACAGAATCAGCTGCTGGACACAGTTGGTGGCTGCAGTGCTTGGTCAGTGTGTGGAGGAACAGTAAGAGGAACAGAGTTCAATTAGATCATTTCTATGGAGCTCAGAGGAAACTTGTCTCACTTGTCCTCTTTCTGTCCAAGTAAAGATTCCCATCCTTATGTCTGACAGCAGGACAGCTGCTCTTACCATGTGGAGGGATCTTCCAGAACTCCTCTCTGCAGAATTCCTCTAGTCGCTCTTTCAGCTCAGAGACAGATTTCCTCACTCCATCAAATGAGGGATGTTGATGGACAGGAATGCTGGCTGAGTCCTCAGATCCAGAAGAGACACAGAGAGCCTGGAAACTCTACAGAGAGAAGAAACACAGTGGAGGAAGATGAAGATGAAGGTGGAGAAGAGAGATGAAGGAGATCAGAGCAAATGAGACTAAAGAGAAAGTTGGGATTACAGCAGCTTCCTCTGTAGATCAGTGAGTGTTACCTGGAGGAAATGGAGGTGATCCTCTGTGTGTGAAAACTGCTCCAGCTCAGTGTGTCTCCTCTTTAGATCAGCCATCTCCTGCTGCAGTTTCTTCAGGAGTTCTTCAGCTCCACTCAGTTCAGCCTTCTCCTGAGCTCTGATCAGCTTTGTTACCTCAGAGCGCTTTTTCTCAATTGAGCGGATCAGCTCAGTAAAGATCCTCTCACTGTCCTCCACTGCTGACTGTGCAGAGCGCTGTTACACACACACACACACACACACACAGAGTGAATATTCTCTAGAAGGCTAATGTAGCAGTGGTGTAAAAGTACTCTGATTCTGATGAGATCTGAGTAACAGTAAGAGTGAAGGAAAGGAGCTGGAGGAAGAATCAATCAGAGTAAAGAGGAAATATTTGCTTCATAAAGGGAAGAAAGGAAAAGTGAAAGCTGCAATGAATCAAATCACTTCTAATGAATGTGATCTTTAGCAGAGCTGTTTCAGTACTGTGACCTGATCTGGAACCTGACTGGAATTGTTCAAAAACATCATATTTTTATTTATTTGTGTAAAGATTCAATTTTCTAGTATTTTTCTGAACCATAGTAGGTTGGACTCATGTTTGAGGTAAACACTAAAACACAGAACAGTACTGAAGATCCTCACATTCTGATTATTAGATCTTTGTGTTGATTAATGTTGTAAAAAAGCATAGCAGGTAAATATTTCAGCTTTTTTACTGTAAAGCCGTTCTAACAACAACTGGAAGCTCATATTTGATCAGTAACAGATCATTTGTTCAGGAAATGTAGTAAAAATAAGGTAACCTTGTTTATGTGGAGTCTGACACTGTATTACACACTGTTATCTATAAACATGGAAAAGAAATGATCTGTGTGTTGTCAGGTTTTATAGATTAGAAATAGCTACATTAGCCTCAGTCCTTCACTGCAGAACTGAAAAGCAAACTTCAGACCCCGAACAGCTTTTGACTCTGTTTGGGAAAAGGAGAAAAACTGTGTCTTTCTGTTCTCACCTTAAGAGTGTTCACTGTCTGTTCCAGCTCCTGCAGCTTCTTCTGCTTCTCCTGGATCCTCTGCTGGAGTCTCTCCTGCATCTCTTTTAGCTGAGTCTATGAACAAACACATTTGATGATGTTTATGAATTTGTGTGAATTATTAACTCTTCCGTACAAACAGCATTTGAACTCATTCCTTCAAAATCTATGTACTAAAATCAAGAACCGACTTTCTTTAACTCAATCAAGTGATTAATGAAACTCCTTCTGGATGAGGAATCTAATTAGTCTGAGCTGATTCTGAATGATCTAACAGTTCTCACCTGTTTCCTGCTTCTTTCTGTTGTAGCTGAGACTGTATCGTGTCCCCTGTGATCCTCCATTGTACATAATAAGCAGATAGAGCTCTGATCAGTACGACAGTAGATCTCGATCAGTCTGTCATGCTGAGAGCAGATCTTCTCTTGTAGCTGGGTGGACGCTTTGACCAGCTTGTGCTTATTCAAGGCAGAAACTTCATAGTGAGGTTTAAGATGAGTTTCACAAAAGGAGGCCAGACACGTCAGACAGGACTTGATGGCTTTGAGTTTTCTCCCGGTGCAGAAATCACACTCCACATCTCCAGGTCCAGCGTAACGGGGAGCAGGAGAAGCAGCTTGGAGTTGTGTCTTCTTCAGTTTCTTCACCACTTCAGCCATAACGTTGTTCTTGCGTAGAACAGGCCTTGGAGTGAACGTCTCTCTGCACTGGGGGCAGCTGTAGACCCCCCTCTGTTCATCCTGATCCCAGCAGCCATTAATACACACCATACAGAAACTGTGTCCACAGTGGATGGTCACTGGATCCTTCAGCAGATCCAGACAGACTGGACAGCTGAACTGCTCGTGATCTACTGAAATACTGGCCTCTGCCATTTTCCTGCACTTCTAGGCTGAGAGAGAGCAGCACTCTGAGATCACTTTCGTTTTCTCTGAACTGAGCAAGAGTGACTTCCTGCTTTCCTGCTGCTCAGAGTGTCACAGAGAGGAGAGAGAGAGAGAGAGAGAGAGAGAGAGAGAGGGAGAGAGAGAGAGGGAGAGAGAGAGAGAGAGGGAGAGAGAGAGAGGGAGATAGAGAGAGAGAGAGAGAGAGAGGACAGAACTGATTGGTGGACTGGGAATTAAATATCTTGCACTTTTGCAGAACACATGACCGTTTAACTATTAGCTAAATTCATCAGCAAGAAATACAGCATTAAGTGGCTTTTAAACGTAGTGCTTCTCATGATCCAGTAGGGAGATAAGCACGCTTGACTAAATCCCACATGGTGGTAGACAGATTATTAGGTACAGGAGTCCTTTTTTGACATTATTTTATGGACTGTTACAGATTCTCTGCTTCTGCCTGTGTGTGTGTTGAAGCCTGCCTGCCTTTACGACTGAGTTTTAGACAAGCCCTAATGAATCCGCTCTGCACAAGCAGCCTGCTTTAACCCCTTCATTACAGTTTGTACTTTAGATGCATTTCACTCTGTTTTTTTATTTATTATTCACCATTTTATTAACAGTGATACCCTGTGTTCATTAAAGAAGCATTTTACTGTTCATTGTTAGAACAGTAAGATTCTGTTAAATGTCCGATAACCTTCCTGGCAATCATTTTAACAGTAGATTATTTTTTTTTTACAGTGCATATGCAGTAGATTTAGGCTTCTGTCTTAGTGTGTGATAGAGTAGGAGTAATTAGCTCACATGTAGCCTTAGTTTACAGGTAGACTGACCACACTGGATAACTTGAAGTAGAGTGGATGAATAAAGTATATGTATAGAGGCCCCTGAAATGACAAAAAGTAAAGTGACATGCAGCAGTTTTAAAGAATCTAGGTATGCTTAGTTTAAATATGAACAGTAGTGCAAATTTGAGCTTATAGACTCTTAAAGTGACGTGTGTACTTGATAATGCAGAGTTCAGTATTGAGTTTGTGTGTTTTGTGTGCAGGTTCCAGAGTTTGTATGTTAATGGGGTGAAAGGGAAATGGGAGGAAGGGCAGGAAGAGAGTTGAGCATCCTGGCTACCTGGTGGACTGAGCTTTCCCTTAGTCTGCTGGTTTTAGCCTTTCCGAGTGATGCTTGGTAAGTCATGTCGGGAGGGGAAAGAGGTGCAGGAGATCTTTTCAGCTGCTCTCACGATGCGCTGAAGGATCTTGCGTCAGGAAGTGGCACAGGCGCCGTGCCACACAGTGATGCAGCTTGTCAGGATGCTCTCGATAGCACCCCTGTAAAAGGTGCACATGATGAGGGTTGGGGCTCTGGCTCTTCTCAGCTTGTGGAGGAAGTAGAGGCGCAGGTGAGCTTTCCTGGCCAGTGATGCTGAATTGTTGCTTCTGGAGCGTGCTCTCCCAGGAACTTGCTGGGAGTACATTTTTATGCAGTTCACAACAACCTTTATCTTCTCAACGTTCAGAGAGAGATTGCTGTGTCTGCACCCCAGGGTCAGTTGGGTCACCTCGTCTCTGTAGCTTTATTCTCATCATTAATGCTCATGAGACCTACTACAGTTGTGTTGTCCGTAAACGTAATGAAGATGTTGGAACTGTGCAAAGGGGTGCAGTTGTGTGTCAGGAGAGTGAATAGAAGAGGGCTCCACACACATCCTTGGGGGACCGCTGTGCTCAGTGTGATGGTGCTGGACGTGTTACTGCCTGTGGTCTCCCGGTCAGGAAGTCTATTGCAGTAACAGTTTATTTTACTGGGTGCTGGTTTACACTACTCTACATGTCACAGAGGGAGAAACATGCCCTCGTTTTGGGGGGATTTCATGGAGTTGAGCGCTTTCACACGGTGTAATGGAGTTTGGGCGACCCCTAGTGGCAATTGGTGAACTGCAGCTAGACTTAGCTTTGGTGCTTCTGAGCTGCGGTCCTTCAGCAGCAGACTGTGCTTCTAACGCTGGGGGCAGGAGCACAGCTCCGTGTTTTGTTGCTAAATTCAGATTAAAAACGTGTTTCAGTTAAAAATCCTCTACTCACTTAAACTATCATACAGATGAGCAAGTGTTGAGATGAAGACTGCACTGTTTTAGCTCGTAGTTCAGCTTTTATCAGCTTCGTCTTCGTTTCTCTGTCGTGAGTTTGGGTGAGGAGAACATGAGGCTCCATTTTCCTCTGTTTTCTCCAGTCCTGCTAGCGGTGGATGAACTAAGCCATGTTTTACTTTCATTAGAGATATTAGTATTTCTTTACCCAGCTTAAACCTGATCTGCAGTCATCACACCACCTAGAAGACTTTGAATCTCTCCAGGCCTTTTTTCCATTTCCAGTCTGAAATTACACTCCCACATCTTGAGGCTTTCTGCTCCAGCCTTATATAAACTAGAGGCAATTTCACCAGTTACTGAAAAGCCTTCACTTTCGGAGTAGAAAACATGTAGAGATATTGAAATTGATCTGCAGTGGTCAAAATATGATAAAAACCACAAAAAGAATTTTCCTGAATTTCATTTTAAAATCTAGATTTTAGAGACTATAAACTGAAGCCTTCATGTCCCCCAAAACTTTCTGCTTTGGACTCTCGTGTCACCATGGGTCTACTTTCACCAGGCAACATTTGGAGCTGATCCCTCCTCCTGATTTGAAGTTCTTCTAGCTGGAGCTGACAGTGAACAGGCAGCTTCTCCAAGTGTCCTTTTAGAGTCTCCAAAGTCTCCAACCTCTCCATCATAAGAACAACTCATTTTACTGCAGGAAAGGGATCGTGTATTATCTGCACTTGATGGCAACATGTTATCCTGTATTTCTTCACCTTCTTTGACAAACTTACGTCATCCACCAGTTCTGATTGAATATTTTATTCTAGTGCCAAACCAAGAGCAATCACTAGTAGATAAGAGCAAAGAGGCAGGAGGGTCTAGTTTCACCTTTGCTTGTTTTATTTAGTCAGGTTTTGTTATTCTAGCTTTCACAGCTCTCACTGCTGTCCGACCCTCTGATTCACTTTCCCGTTCCAACTCGGTCAAAATCTCTCCAACAGCATAAAATACTTTCTTCTATGGTTTCTGAGTTGGTTTTGAAGCAATTTTTATTGATTATTGCTGCCAATAATTTCTTCCTTCCTGAGAAGCTGCTTCAGGAAACAATCCTTCTGAAGGAAAAAGGTTCTGGAGCTCAGATTTGAGAAGCTTCAGAGCTGCATGAATGAAATGCTGGATTTCTGATGGAAATCCATGATGTGAGCTGACAGACTGTAGATGAGCTGGTGTGAAAGGACTCCTTCACATCCTCACCTAATGCTTCCTTTTCCATCAGCTGTGTTACTGACAACCCTCTGAACTCTTCATCTGCGGCTGTTTAAACACTTAAGCAGCAGAGAGGCTGAGAGAATGTGGGTTCAGCTCTGTGGAGAAGACGTGAAGAAGAGTCTTCATGTGAAGAGCTTCATCTTTTTCTCTCAGTTAATGAATGAAAGAGAAATGTAGGAGATTCTTTTCAGATCTACAAGATTTAACACACACATCACTTCTTATCACATAACCTCACAGTTCCTTTATAAACCCAGAACCCAGCGTAGAGCGGCTGAGTGAATGTGGTGTGGAGTGTGTGTAGGAGGGTCATTGTGTCAGAGACGCTGTAGAAGGACAGAGTTCCTGCACTGTGATCCACATACACTCCTATTCTGGAGGAAGGTGGAGCTGAGAGCTTAGTCCGAATGTTGTTGTGGAGGAAAGAGAGAGAGGAGGAACACTCCAGACTCCAGGACTGACTATTGCATCCAAACCCACACGCTTTACCCCCTCCTTTCCTGCTGATCCCTTTATATGAGACTGATATGTACACACAGCCAATTCCCCCACTGCTCCACTCAACCTCCCAGTAACAGCGTCCACACACACTCTCCTTACACAACACCTGAGACCAGCTGTTAAACCTCTCTGGATGATCAGAGTATGACTGGACTTCTTTACTCCACATCACCACTCTGTTCTTCTCAGACAGTCTGAGGTAATTATTTACTGTGTTGGGAGCCAGAGTCAGTCGACAGTAATCTACAGAAAAGTAAAGAAAAGAAAAGTTAAATTATTTAAAGTAAAACACTGTTGCTGAGTGTGTGTGTGCTTGTGTGTGTGTGTGTGTTTAATTCAGTATATGTCTGTGTGTGTTTGTCTTTTAATGTGTGTGAATTTATTTAATTTAGTGTCGTGTTTGTGTGTGTTGGGTATGTATGTGTTTTGTGAATGTGTGTGTGTATGGATGTGAGTGTTCCTTTTAAATGGTTTGTGTTTGTATGTTTTCTTTGTGTGTGTGTGTGTGTGATATTGTTTTAATGTGTGTTTAATTCAGCAATTGTGTTTGTTTGGTATGTCTGTTTGTGTGTGTGTGTGTGTTACACATACATTGCAGAAAATCTTCTCTGGTTTTTGGCTCTGAGGATAAAATCTGAACTGCTGCAGCTGTGGAGACACACAAACACAACAGTCCAACAGCATGAATAGAGTAGAATAGAATAGAATAAAATAGAATAGAGTAGAGTAGAATAGAATAGAGTAGAGTAGAATTAAAATGTTCATGAAGATTAAAGATAAAGTTTAAAACGTAAAAACAATCTTTATTTCTAAGAAACTTTGGAGAAGATCAGTCCTTTCAGTCTTTCTCTCTCTCTCTAAAACAGGATTTACCTGTTGATAAATATAACAGTTTTGTAGAAATATGAGAGAAGTAATAACAGTAATAATAGAAGAACAGCAATAATACAATAATTCATGTAAAGCAAATAAATGATATTTTTAAAGGGTGCTATTTTAAATGTATGTGAATTACACTGATCAGTTATCAGCATCTTTCTCGCTGTGTGTGTGTGTGTGTGTGTGTGTGTGTGTGTGTGTGTGTGTGTTATTTGTCTAATGAAATATGACACTCTGTTACAGTGTGAATCTGTAAAGGTGGACCAATTCCAGCCACCAGAGGGGAGCGGTAGTCCGATAATCAGTCCTAACTCCCAGCACCTGGTGAGCTGAGTATATATACTCCTCAAGGAACAACCAGAGTGGCTGGTTCTTTGTGGAGCACATAGTGTTTGCAACATACAGGTGGTTATTTGGTGTTGTTTCATACACAGTGTTCCTTCTGTCTTGTCTCTTTTGGAAAGTTAGGTCTCACCCTTCCCTACTTTCCAATTCCTGTTTAAAAGAAGGCAGTGAGGTTTCTCCATCCCCTTCTCCTAGTTTACTCATTTATCTTTAGGAAGAACTGGAGGTTCAAGGAACCTTCCTCCTTTCCCTCCTTATTTTTCTGCCGTAGCTTTGTTTGGGAGTCCAAGCTATTTAGTTCGCCTCAGTTTAAAGAAGGCAGCCAGCCTCCCCTGACATCGTTGTCTGGTTTTCCCGCTCAAACCCTCCCCTGTGCAGTGGTAAAGTAGTGGTAAAGTACCTGGTTTCTGATCCCGTGGACCTGGGTTCAATTCCAACTGAAAGTTGGGATATCATTAAGTTCTGATACCCATGCCTTTCTGTTCCACATCTTGACAGCTAAGTGTTTAGGTCATATTCTAACTACCACTGGTAGCTCTATCGGTAGGGCCCTGGAATAGTCCCGCTAGTGCTACCATTACAGAATCAGCTGCTGGACACAGGTGGTGGCTGCAGTGCGTGGTCAGTGTGTAGAGGAACAGTAAGAGGAACAGAGTTTAATTAGATCATTTCTATGGAGCTCAGAGGAAACTTGTCTCACTTGTCCTCTTTCTGTCCAAGTAAAGATTCCCATCCTTATGTCTGACAGCAGGACAGCTGCTCTTACCATGTGGAGGGATCTTCCAGAACTCCTCTCTGCAGAATTCCTCTAGTCGCTCTTTCAGCTCAGAGACAGATTTCCTCACTCCATCAAATGAGGGATGTTGATGGACCGGAATGCTGGCTGAGTCCTCAGATCCAGAAGAGACACAGAGAGACTGGAAACTCTACAGAGAGAAGAAACACAATGGAGGAAGATGAAGGTGGAGAAGAGAGATGAAGGAGATCAGAGCAAATGAGACTAAAGAGAGAGTTGGGATTACAGACAGCTTTATTTAGTGGAGCTTAATGAACTTCTGCTGAGAGGAGCTTTACAAGCTTGATGAGGAGCAGCTTCCTCTGTAGATCAGTGAGTGTTACCTGGAGGAAATGGAGGTGATCCTCTGTGTGTGAAAGCTGCTCCAGCTCAGTGTGTCTCCTCTTTAGATCAGCCATCTCCTGCTGCAGTTTCTCCAGGAGTTCTTCAGCTCCACTCAGTTCAGCCTTCTCCTGAGCTCTGATCAGCTCTGTTACCTCAGAGCGCTTTTTCTCAATGGAGCGGATCAGCTCAGTAAAGATCCTCTCACTGTCCTCCACTGCTGCCTGTGCAGAGCGCTGTTACACACACACACACACACACACACACACAGTGAATATCCTCTGTTACACAACACTCCTTGTCTCAGATGTAGTCGATCAGCTCAGTCATGTTTGGTGTGTGAAGTCTGGTTCTCTAGGTTTCACTGGAGCTACAAGGCTAATGTAGCAGTGGTGTAAAAGTACTCTGATTCTGATGAGATCTGAGTATTAGTAAGAGTGAAAGAAAGGAGCTGGAGGAAGAATCAATCAGAGTAAAGAGGAAATATTTGCTTCATAAAGGGAAGAAAGGAAAAGTGAAAGCTGCAATGAATCAAATCACTTCTAATGAATGTGATCTTTAGCAGAGCTGTTCCAGTACTGTGACCTGATCTGGATCCTGACTGGAATTGTTCAAAAACATCATATTTTTATTTATTTGTATAAAGACAATTTTTCTAGTATTTTACTGAACCACAGTAGGTTGGACTCATGTTTGAGGTAAACACTAAAACACAGAACAGTACTGAAGATCCTCACATTCTGATTATTAGATCTTTGTGTTGATTAATGTTGTAAAAAAGCATAGCAGGTAAATATTTCTGCTTTTTTACTGTAAAGCCGTTCTAACAACAACTGGAAGCTCATATTCGATCAGTAACAGATCATTTGTTCAGGAAATGTAGTAAAAATAAGGTAACCTTGTTTATGTGGAGTCTGACACTGTATTACACACTGTTATCTATAAACATGGAAAAGAAATGATCTGTGCGTTTGTCAGGTTTTATAGATTAGAAATAGCTACATTAGCCTCAGTCCTTCACTGCAGAACTGAAAAGCAAACTTCAGACCCCGAACAACTTTTGACTCTGTTTGGGAAAAGGAGAAAAACTGTGTTTTTCTGTTCTCACCTTAAGAGTGTTCACTGTCTGTTCCAGCTCCTGCAGCTTCTTCTGCTTCTCCTGGATCCTCTGCTGGAGTTTCTCCTGCATCTCTTTTAGCTGAGTCTATGAACAAACACATTTGATGATGTTTATGAATTTATGTGAATTATGATCTAGATGGGTAGATGGGTGTTGGCTGGTTACACATTCACTAACTGCTCTGATCAGTTTATTGAACTCTTCTGTACAAACAGCATTTGAACTCATTCCTTCAAAATCTATGTACTAAAATCAAGAACCGACTTTCTTTAACTCAATCAAGTGATTAATGAAACTCCTTCTGGATGAGGAATCTAATTAGTCTGAGCTGATTCTGAATGATCTAACAGTTCTCACCTGTTTCCTGCTTCTTTCTGTTGTAGCTGAGACTGTATCGTGTCCCCTGTGATCCTCCATTGTGCATAAATAGCAGATAGAGCTCTGATCAGTACGACAGTAGATCTCGATCAGTCTGTCATGCTGAGAGCAGATCTTCTCTTGTAGCTGGGTGGACGCTTTGACCAGCTTGTGCTTCTTCAAGGCAGGAACTTCATAGTGAGGTTTAAGATGAGTTTCACAAAAGGAGGCCAGACCCATCAGACAGGACTTGATGGCTTTGAGTTTTCTCCCGGTGCAGAAATCACACTCCACATCTCCAGGTCCAGCGTAACGGGGAGCAGGAGAAGCAGCTTGGAGTTGTGTCTTCTTCAGTTTCTCCACCACTTCAGCCAGCATGTTGTTCCTGCGTAGAACAGGCCTTGGAGTGAACGTCTCTCTGCACTGGGGGCAGCTGTAGACCCCCCTCTGTTCATCCTGATCCCAGCAGCCATTAATACACACCATACAGAAACTGTGTCCACAGTGGATGGTCACTGGATCCTTCAGCAGATCCAGACAGACTGGACAGCTGAACTGCTCGTGATCTACTGAAATACTGGCCTCTGCCATTTTCCTGCACTTCTAGACTGAGAGAGAGCAGCACTCTGAGATCACTTTCGTTTTCTCTGAACTGAGCAGGAGAGACTTCCTGCTTTCCTGCTGCTCAGAGTGTCACAGAGAGGGGAGGAGAGAGAGAGAGAGAGAGAGAGAGAGAGAGAGAGAGAGAGAGAGAGAGAGGGAGAGAGAGGGAGATAAAGAGGACAGAACTGATTGGTGGACGGGGAACTAAATATCTTGCACTTTTGCAGAACACATGACCGTTTAACTATTAGCTAAATTCATCAGCAAGAAATACAGCATTAAGTGGCTTTTACACACAGTGCTCCTCATGATCCAGGAGGGAGAGGAGCACACTTGGCTAAATCCCACAAAGTGGCAGACAGATTATTAGGTACAGGAGTTCTTATTTTACCTTATTTTACGGACTGTTAAAGATTGATGGAAAATAACAGCCATTTTCAACAGTATTATTCTGTTATTCTAAAGAAAGATTCTGTTGTAAATGGTCTGAATGTGAAATGCATTATGGGACATTTTTTAGACAAGTCCTAATAAAGCCACTCTGCACAAGCAGACTGCTTTAACCTCTTCATTACAGTTTGTACTTTAGACACATTTTACTGTGTTTTCATGAATTATTTAGCGTTTTATTAACAGTGATATCATGTGTTTATAAAAGCAGCATTTTACTGTACATTTCTACAACAGTGTAACAGGCAGGACTTGTTCATTTATTATGTATCAGTCAGGATCTGTGAAGGACCTGTTAGCATGTATTATGCATCAGCTAGGACCTGGGGAGAGTTCTCCTCCCGCGAGCTGTATTGGGCAGCGCCCACAGGTGTAGTCTGCGTCTATTGGGCATGACGTCAACACAGCATGGCGCCTATATCTATCCGGACTTGCGCAACAGCGTTTGTTTGGCGTGGTGAACGCAGGTAGTATGAGTTATTGCTCTACAGACGGTGGGTGGATCATGTTTTATAGGAAGTGTTCTGTCTGTTTGTTCAGTTGAGGTACTTAATAAATCTGAGTTCAGGTAACTGTGGTGCCACATTAGTTAAAGTGGACTGGGTTCTATTGGTGGACCCATTTGGTATTAAGGTTACATTTACAGTAACTTATTGGAAACCCTGCTACTTTTTTTTGTTGCTACAAATCACTGCCATGTTTAAACAGTGTAACAAGCAGTGCAGTGATGCTGAGACTAATGCTGTGTATGAACCATAACACACTCTGCTTTGACAAATCTAATTTGTGTATATATATTTATTTATTTTAATTAGTTTAGTGGACAGTCACATGAGCGCAGCTAGTTAAGTCTCCCTGTTCCATCTCCAGCACCATCACACTGAATGTGGGGGTGACCCAACACAGTGCCCCAGGGGGTTCTGAGTTCTCTGCTGAAAAACTCAGATCACTTCAAGAAGTTCACCAACTTCCAGTGCTGGGTCTGATCAGCATACAGAGAGGAGGTGCAGAGACTGGCAGACTAGAGTAAAGTCAGCAGCCCTTACCTGAAGGTAGACAAGACTAAAGAAATGGTTGTTGGAGAACGCTACACAACTACTCTCTGCTCAACATCGACAGTCCAACAAGACTGCAACAGCAGTTTCCCCACAAGCAATCTGACTCCAGTGAAAGCATTGCACTACATACTACCTCACTACATCCCTGGACTCTGCACATTTATTGACCTATTGCTGCTCTAACCTGTGCTGCACTCTACTGGTTTGAACATGATATGCACATTTTATTGCACAACCCTACTCACCACTACCCTCAGACTCTTATTTATTTGCACTCTCTAGTCTGCACTGTATGCCTTGTGTTGTGCTGTCTGTATTCGCTTGTTCTGTGTTGGACTTTTGTTTCTGTCTGCACTGTGTTGCGTTGCACCATGGTCCTGGAGGATTGTTTTGTTTCACTGTGTACTGTGAGTTAAAATGACCAAGCCTCTTGACTTGGTCAGTCATAGCTGATTAAAATTTGTATAAATATCTATGCTCACATCAGACACCTTAAACTGATAACTGACTTTTTTGTTTGACTTTATAATCTGATTGGAGCTACAAACACTGCAGGAATCTACAGAACAGTCATCATGGTCTTGTTAGCACAACATGCCCTTAAAACTCCAACCAGAAGACCACATGAAGAACAGAGTGGATGTAGCTCTTTGGGAGGAGTCACATTATCTGCTGCTCCCAGAAAAAAATCTCCCTCATGCTGGTTAAGGGTCAGCAGATGAGGAGTGCAACTCCAGAAGCAGAAAGACCATAAAGCTTGTCTGTAATGAGATTAGTCTGACTTGTGTTTCCAGGTATAGCAGGATTGTGTGATCTGATTCAGATAGACAATATGGTCAGTGTGAACTTGCTGCTGGTCATATCTCATATGGATTAGTAACCACTGAAAGAAGCACATCAGCATTATACAGAGATATGAAGTTTATAGTGGACAGTCACATGATCACAGCTAGTCCAGTCTCCCTGTTTCATCCTGTTTATCTCATACATTTGTTACAATGTCCAGTCTTACATTTCTCTGGTGTGTAGATCAGCTCTTACATTTACATCACTACACTTCTCAAGTGGGTGGGTGTAAGACTCGCACATTGTTCTCGAATCTCACAACAAACCTCTGAAATCTCCAACTTTACTAAATATCTGAGACTTCAAACTCCTGCTGAAAGCATATTACTCAGCATGTTTGGATTCAGGGCCTTTATTCTGTCTTGATGTCCACTGTCTGCTGTGCAGCAAGAGGGACATCTTGTGCTGGTATGATGGTGCTATATGCCAAAGGCTAGATTACTGTAAAGCACTTTTGTCAGGTTGTTCCAGCAGGAACCTCAATAAACTTCAGCTGGTTCAAAATGCTGCAGCCAGGGTCCTTACTAAAACTACAAACCGGATTCCAAAAAAGTTGGGATACTAAACAAATTGTGAATAAAAACTGAATGCAATGATGTGGAGATGGCAAATGTCAATATTTTATTCGTAATAGAACAAAGTTTAATCTGAGTAAATGGAACATTTTAAAGGAGAAATATGTTGATTCAAAATTTCATGGCATCAACAAATCCCAAAAAAGTTTGGACAAGTAGCAATAAGTGGCTGGAAAAAGGAAATTGAGCATATAACGATCAGCTGGAAGACCAATTAACACTAATTAGGTCAATTGACAACATGATTGGGTATAAAAAGAGCTTCTCAGAGTGTCAGTGTCTCTCTGAAGCCGCGATGGTAAGAGGATCACCAATTCCACTATTGTTGCGCAGAAAGATAGTGCAGCAATACCAGAATGGTGTTACCCAGCGTAAAATAGCAAAGACTTTTAAGTTATCATCATCAACCGTGCTTAACATCATCAAAAGATTCAGAGAATCTGGAACAATCGCTGTGTGTAAGGGTCAAGGCCGTAAAACTCTACTGGATGCTCATGATCTCCGGGCCCTTAAACGTCACTGCACCTCAAACAGGAATGCCACTGTCAAGGAAATAACAGAATGGGCTCAGGAATACTTCTAGAAATCATTGTCAGTGATAACAATCCACCGTGCCATCCGCCGTTGCCAGCTGAAACTCTACAGTGCAAAGAGGAAGCCATTTCTAAGCAAGCTCCACAAGCTCAGACGTTTGCACTGGGCCAGGGGTCTTTTAAAATGGAGTGTGGCAAAATGGAAGACTGTTCTGTGGTCAGATGAGTCACGATTTGAAGTTCTTTATGGAACACTGGGACGCCATGTCATCCGGACCAGAGAGGACAAGGATAACCCAAGTTATCAAAGCTCTGTTCAGAAGCCTGCATCACTGATGGTATGGGGTTGCATGAGTGCTTGTGGCATGGGCAGCTTGCATGTCTGGAAAGGCACCATTAATGCAGAGAACTATGTTTAGGTTCTAGAACAACATATGCTCCCATCTAGACGTCATCTCTTTCAGGGAAGACCCTGCATTTTTCAACTGCAGCAGTCACGACATCATGGCTACGTAGGAGAAGGATCCGGGTACTGAAATGGCCAGCCTGCAGTCCAGATCTTTCACCTATAGAGAACATTTGGCGCATCATAAAGAGGAAGGTGCGACAAAGAAGGCCCAAGACGATTGAACAGTTAGAGGCCTGTATTAGACATGAATGGGAGAGCGTTCCTATTTCTAAACCTGAGAAACTGGTCTCCTCTGTACCCAGACGTCTGTTGAGTGTTGTAAGAAGAAGGGGGGGATGCCACACAGTGGTAAAAATGGCCTTGTACCTACTTTTTTGGGATTTGTTGATGGCATGAAATTTTGAATCAACATATTTCTCCTTTAAAATGTTCCATTTACTCAGATTAAACTTTTGATCTGTCATCTAGGTTCATCTATTGACATTTGCCATCTTCACATCGTTGCATTCAGTTTTTATTTACAATTTGTTTAGTGTCCCAACTTTTTTGGAATCCGGTTTGTAGAAATTTTCACCATATCAGTCCAGTTCTATCAGCACTTCATTGGCTCACAGTTAAATTCAATACAAAATTCTTTTTTTAACATATAAAGTCCTACATGGCCTCACTCCTGAGTACCTGCGGCATCTTATTACATATTACGAACCATCAAGACTACTTAGATTTCAGGGTGCTGGACTCCTACTCATTCCCAAAATTCAGAAAACCTCAGCAGGGGGAAAGAGCCTTTTCTTATAAAGCCCCCCAAACTCTGGAATAACCTTTCAGATAACCTTCGGGACTCAGACACCGTCTCAATCTTTAAATCTAAGCTGAAAACTCATCTGTTTAGTTTAGCTTTTGGTAATTAATGTTTCTTAGATAAAGGTTGCAGGTCCAGGGGTTCGCGGACCCAGGGGATTGTAGTACACTGAGATGCTGGAGCTGTCGTCTCGCTGTCGTCTCGTTTTCAGGGTGCTCTCGTGTCTGTGTTACCTTCTGGCTCTCTCCTTATAATTAGGCTGTTATAGTCTGACTTGCCGAAGTCATCAGACACATTCTGATACTGCTCTGATCTCTGCTCTCCATAAAATTCCTCTCAGAATCTTCTCAGAGTAAATGGCCACCCAGCCCGACCTGCTGGAAGATTGCCCGCTGAGGTCCCCTCTACCTGTGTCAAACCAGCTGCCACCTACTGGTCTAACCAGCAGGCCCCCCACCCACCACCACCCATAACTGCTACCTGTTTAATGACCATGTTAAAACCTAAAAAAAAAAACCCAAATGGACTCGTAACTGTCTGCCACTATTAATATCACCATTATTAACTATCTGTTGTATCTGGTTTGGTCATTTTTATCATTAATGTTTAAATAGTTCTGACCATTGGAGGATGGGTCCCCCTTGTGAGACTTGGTTCCTCCCAAGGTTTCTTCCTCCAGCTCTGAGGGAGTTTTTCCTTGCCACTATCGCCATTGGCTTGCTCACTGGGGGTCTTTGATCCATCATATCTTACGTTATTTTCTTCTTTCTTCTTTGTCTCTGTCTTTTATTAATCACTATTTATGTAAAGCTGCTTTGTGACGACAACAGACTTAACTTGACTATATCACAGTGTGCTGGGGCAGAGGTTCTAGTGCAGGGCATTTTCTACACACTGCTTTTCTCTTAGAGGAACTGGGAAGCTGGTTCCTTCTAATGAACTTTATCCCAAATCCTCATGGATTTGTACTTTCCTGAGAGTTGAACGAGTTTAATACTATATAATCTAGTACTATCTAGTACATGTCACAGAGGGAGAAAACATGGCCTCGTTTTGGGGGGATTTCATGGAGTTGAGCGCTTTCACACGGTGTAATGGAGTTTGGGCGACCCCTAGTGGCAAGTGGTGAACTGCAGCTAAACTTAGCTTTGGTGCTTCTGAGCTGCGGTCCTTCAGCAGCAGACTGTGCTTCTAACGCTGGGGGCAGGAGCACAGCTCCGTGTTTTGTTGCTAAATTCAGATTAAAAACGTGTTTCAGTTAAAAATCCTCTACTCACTTCAACTATCATACAGATGAGCAAGTGTTGAGATGAAGACTGCACTGTTTTAGCTCGTAGTTCAGCTTTTATCAGCTTCGTCTTCGTTTCTCTGTCGTGAGTTTGGGTGAGGAGAACATGAGGCTCCATTTTCCTCTGTTTTCTCCAGTCCTGCTAGCGGTGGATGAACTAAGCCATGTTTTACTTTCATTAGAGATATTAGTATTTCTTTACCCAGCTTAAACCTGATCTGCAGTCATCACACCACCTAGAAGACTTTGAACCTCTCCAGCCCTTTTTTCCATTTCCAGTCTGAAATTACACTCCCACATCTTGAGGCTTTCTGCTCCAGCCTTATATAAACTAGAGGCAATTTCACCAGTTACTGAAAAGCCTTCACTTTTGGAGTAGAAAACATGTAGAGATATTGAAATTGATCTGCAGTGGTCAAAATATGATAAAAACCACAAAAAGAATTTTCCTGAATTTCATTTTAAAATCTAGATTTTAGAGACTATAAACTGAAGCCTTCATGTCCCCCAAAACTTTCTGCTTTGGACTCTCGTGTCACCATGGGTCTACTTTCACCAGGCAACATTTGGAGCTGATCCCTCCTCCTGATTTGAAGTTCTTCTAGCTGGAGCTGACAGTGAACAGGCAGCTTCTCCAAGTGTCCTTTTAGAGTCTCCAAAGTCTCCAACCTCTCCATCATAAGAACAGCTCATTTTACTGCAGGAAAGGGATCGTGTATTATCTGCACTTGATGGCAACATGTTATCCTGTATTTCTTCACCTTCTTTTTACAAACTTACGTCATCCACCAGTTCTGATTGAATATTTTATTCTAGTGCCAAACCAAGAGCAATCACTAGTAGATAAGAGCAAAGAGGCAGGAGGGTCTAGTTTCACCTTTGCTTGTTTTATTTAGTCCGGTTTTGTTATTCTAGCTTTCACAGCTCTCACTGCTGTCCGACTCCAGCAAAGCCTCTGCTTCACTTTCCCGTTCCCACTCGGTCAAAATCTCTCCAACAGCATAAAATACTTTCTTCTATGGTTTCTGAGTTTGTTTTGAAGCAATTTTTATTGATTATTGCTGCCAATAATTTCTTCCTTCCTGAGAAGCTGCTTCAGGAAACAATCCTTCAGAAGGAAAAAGGTTCTGGAGCTCAGATTTGAGAAGCTTCAGAGCTGCATGAATGAAATGCTGGATTTCTGCTGGAAATCCATGATGTGAGCTGACAGACTGTAGATGAGCTGGTGTGAAAGGACTCCTTCACATCCTCACCTAATGCTTCCTTTTCCATCAGCTGTGTTACTGACAACCCTCTGAACTCTTCATCTGCGTCTGTTTAAACACTCAAGCAGCAGAGAGGCTGAGAGAATGTGGGTTCAGCTCTGTGGAGAAGACGTGAAGAAGAGTCTTCATGTGAAGAGCTTCATCTTTTTCTCTCAGTTAATGAATGAAAGAGAAACGTAGGAGATTCTTTTCAGATCTACAAGATTTAACACACACATCACTTCTTATCACATAACCTCACAGTTCCTGCAACATAGAACCCAGCGTAGAGCGGCTGAGTGAATGTGGTGTGGAGTGTGTGTAGGAGGGTCATTGTGTCAGAGACGCTGTAGAAGGACAGAGTTCCTGCACTGTGATCCACATACACTCCTATTCTGGAGGATGGTGGAGCTGAGAGCTTAGTCTGAATGTTGTTGTGGAGGAAAGAGAGAGAGGAGGAACACTTCAGACTCCAGGACTGACTGTTGCGTCCAAACACACACTCATTACCCCCTCCTTTCCTGCTGATCCCTTTATATGAGACTGATATGTACACCCACCAATCTCCACTGTTCCACTCAACCTCCCAGTAACAGCGTCCACACACACTCTCCTTACACAACACCTGTTTCCAGCTGTTAAACCTCTCTGGATGATCAGAGTATGACTGGTCTTCTTCACTCCACATCACCACTCTGTTCTTCTCAGACAGTCTGAGGTAATTATTCACTGTGTTGGAATCCAGAGTCAGTCGACAGTGATCTACAGAAAAGTAAAGAAAAGAAAAGTTAAATTATTTAAAGTAAAACACTGTTGCTGAGTGTGTGTGTGCTTGTGTGTGTGTGTGTTTAATTCAGTATATGTCTGTGTGTGTGTTTGTCTTTTAATGTGTGTGAATTTATTTCATTTAGTGTCGTGTTTGTGTGTGTTGGGTATGTATGTGTTTTGTGAATGTGTGTGAGTGTGTGTATGGATGTGAGTGTTCCTTTTAAATGGTTTGTGTTTGTATGTTTTCTTTGTGTGTGTGTGTGTGATGTTGGTTTAATGCGTGTTTAATTCAGCAGTTGTGTTTGTTTGGTATGTCTGTTCGCGCGCGCATGTGTGTTTGTGTGTGTGTGTGTGTGTGTGTGTGTGTGTGTGTTACACATACATTGCAGAAAATCTTCTCTGGTTTTTGGCTCTGAGGATAAAATCTGAACTGCTGCAGCTGTGGAGACACACAAACACAACAGTCCAACAGCATGAATAGAATAAAACAGAGTAGAGCAGAATAGAATAGAATTAAAATGTTCCTGAAGATTAAAGATAAAGTTTAAAACGTAAAAACAATCTTTATTTCTAAGAAACTTAGAAGATCAGTCATTTCAGTCTTTCTCTCTCTCTCTAAAACAGGATTTACCTGTTGATAAATATAACAGTTTTGTAGAAATATGAGAGAAGTAATAACAGTAATAATAGAAGAACAGCAATAATACAATAATTCATGTAAAGCAAATAAATGATATTTTTAAAGGGTGCTCTTTTAAATGTATGTGAATTACACTGATCAGTTACCAGCATCTTTCTCACTGTGTGTGTGTGTGTGTGTGTGTGTGTGTGTGTGTGTGTGTGTGTGTTATTGGTCTAATGAAATATGACACTCTGTTACAGTGTGAATCTGTAATGGTGGACCAATTCCAGCCACCAGAGGGCAGCGGTAGTCCGATAATCAGTCCTAACTCCCAGCACCTGGTGAGCTGAGTATATATACTCCTCAAGGAACAACCAGAGTGGCTGGTCTTTTGTGGAGCACATGGTGTTTACAACATACAGGCGGTTATTTGGTGTCGTTTCATACACAGTGTTCCTTCTGTCTTGTCTCTTTTGAAAAGTTAGGTCTCACCCTTCCCTATTTTCCAATTCCTGTTCAAAAGAAGGCAGTGAGGTTTCTCCATCCCCTTCTCCTAGTTTACTCATTTATCTTTAGGAAGAACTGGAGGTTCAAGGAACCTTCCTCCTTTCCCTCCTTATTTTTCTGCCATAGCTTTGTTTGGCAGTCCAAGCTATTTAGTTCGCCTCAGTTCAAAGAAGGCAGCCAGCCTCCCCTGACATCGTTGTCTGGTTTTCCCGCTCAAACCCTCCCCTGTGCAGTGGTAAAGTAGTGGTAAAGTACCTGGTTTCTGATCCCGTGGACCTGGGTTCAATTCCCACTGAAAGTTGGGATATCATTAAGTTCTGATACCCATGCCTTTCTGTTCCACATCTTGACAGCTAAGTGTTTAGGTCATATTCTAACTACCACTGGTAGCTCTATCAGTAGGGCCCTGGACTAGTTCTATTAGTGCTACCATTACAGAATCAGCTGCTGGACACAGTTGGTGGCTGCAGTGCTTGGTCAGTGTGTGGAGGAACAGTAAGAGGAACAGAGTTCAATTAGATCATTTCTATGGAGCTCAGAGGAAACTTGTCTCACTTGTCCTCTTTCTGTCCAAGTAAAGATTCCCATCCTTATGTCTGACAGCAGGACAGCTGCTCTTACCATGTGGAGGGATCTTCCAGAACTCCTCTCTGCAGAATTCCTCTAGTCGCTCTTTCAGCTCAGAGACAGATTTCCTCACTCCATCAAATGAGGGATGTTGATGGACAGGAATGCTGGCTGAGTCCTCAGATCCAGAAGAGACACAGAGAGACTGGAAACTCTACAGAGAGAAGAAACACAGTGGAGGAAGATGAAGATGAAGGTGGAGAAGAGAGATGAAGGAGATCAGAGCAAATGAGACTAAAGAGAAAGTTGGGATTACAGACAACTTTATTTAGTGGAGCTTAATGAACTTCTGCTGAGAGGAACTTTACAAACTTGATGAGGAGCAGCTTCCTCTGTAGATCAGTGAGTGTTACCTGGAGGAAATGGAGGTGATCCTCTGTGTGTGAAAGCTGCTCCAGCTCAGTGTGTCTCTTCTTTAGATCAGCCATCTCCTGCTGCAGTTTCTCCAGGAGTTCTTCAGCTCCACTCAGTTCAGCCTTCTCCTGAGCTCTGATCAGCTCTGTTACCTCAGAGCGCTTTTTCTCAATGGAGCGGATCAGCTCAGTAAAGATCCTCTCACTGTCCTCCACTGCTGCCTGTGCAGAGCACTGTTACACACACACACACACACACACACAGAGTGAATATTCTCTACAAGGCTAATGTAGCAGTGGTGTAAAAGTACTCTGATTCTGATGAGATCTGAGTAACAGTAAGAGTGAAGGAAAGGAGCTGGAGGAAGAATCAATCAGAGTAAAGAGGAAATAACAATAAAGGGAAGAAAAGAAAAGTGAAAGCTGCAATGAATCAAATCACTTCTAATGAATGTGATCTTTAGCAGAGCTGTTTCAGTACTGTGACCTGATCTGGAACCTGACTGGAATTGTTCAGAAACAATATATTTTTATTTATTTGTGTAAAGATTCAATTTTCTAGTATTTTACTGAATAGAGTAGGTTGAGCTCATGTTTGAGGTAAACACTAAAACACAGAACAGTACTGAAGATCCTCACATTCTGATTATTAGATCTTAGTGTTGATTAATGTTGTAAAAAAGCATAGCAGGTAAATATTTCTGCTTTTTTTACTGTAAAGCCGTTCTAACAACAACTGGAAGCTCATATTCGATCAGTAACAGATCATTTGTTCAGGAAATGTAGTAAAAATAAGGTAACCTTGTTTATGTGGAGTCTGACACTGTATTACACACTGTTATCTATAAACATGGAAAATAAATGATATGTGTGTTTGTCAGGTTTTATAGATTAGAAATAGCTACATTAGCCTCAGTCCTTCACTGCAGAACTGAAAAGCAAACTTCAGACCCCAAAACAGCTTTTGACTCTGTTTGGGAAAAGGAGAAAAACTTTGTCTTTCTGTTCTCACCTTAAGAGTGTTCACTGCCTGTTCCAGCTCCTGCAGCTTCTTCTGCTTCTCCTGGATCCTCTGCTGGAGTTTCTCCTGCATCTCTTTTAGCTGAGTCTATGAACAAACACATTTGATGATGTTTATGAATTTGTGTGAATTATGATCTAGATGGGTAGATGGGTGTTGGCTGGTTACACATTCACTAACTGCTCTGATCAGTTTATTGAACTCTTCTGTACAAACAGCATTTGAACTCATTCCTTCAAAATCTATGTACTAAAATCAAGAACCGACTTTCTTTAACTCGATCAACTGATTAATGAAACTCCTTCTGGATGAGGAATCTAATTAGTCTGAGCTGATTCTGAATGATCTAACAGTTCTCACCTGTTTCCTGCTTCTTTCTGTTGTAGCTGAGACTGTATCGTGTCCCCTGTGATCCTCCATTGTGCATAAATAGCAGATAGAGCTCTGATCAGTACGACAGTAGATCTCGATCAGTCTGTCATGCTGAGAGCAGATCTTCTCTTGTAGCTGGGTGGACGCTTTGACCAGCTTGTGTTTCTTCAGTCCAGGAACTTCATAGTGAGGTTTAAGATGAGTTTCACAAAAGGAGGCCAGACACATCAGACAGGACTTGATGGCTTTGAGTTTTCTCCCGGTGCAGAAATCACACTCCACATCTCCAGGTCCAGCGTAACGGGGAGCAGGAGAAGCAGCTTCGAGTTGTGTCTTCTTCAGTTTCTCCACCACTTCAGCCAGCATGTTGTTCCTGCGTAGAACAGGCCTTGGAGTGAACGTCTCTCTGCACTGGGGGCAGCTGTAGACCCCCCTCTGTTCATCCTGATCCCAGCAGCCATTAATACACACCATACAGAAACTGTGTCCACAGTGGATGGTCACTGGATCCTTCAGCAGATCCAGACAGACTGGACAGCTGAACTGCTCGTGATCTACTGAAATACTGGCCTCTGCCATTTTCCTGCACTTCTAGACTGAGAGAGAGCAGCACTCTGAGATCACTTTCGTTTTCTCTGAACTGAGCAGGAGGGACTTCCTGCTTTCCTGCTGCTCAGAGTGTCAGAGAGAGAGAGAGAGAGAGAGAGAGAGAGAGAGAGAGATAAAGAGGACAGAACTGATTGGTGGACTGGGAACTAAATATCTTGCACTTTTGCAGAACACATGACCGTTTAACTATTAGCTAAATTCATCAGCAAGAAATACAGCATTAAGTGGCTTTTACACACAGTGCTCCTCATGATCCAGGAGGTAGAGGAGCACACTTGGCTAAATCCCTCATGGTGGGACATATTATTAGGTACAGGAGTTTTTATTTGACATTATTTTACGGACTGTTAAACATTGATGGAAAATAACAGCCATTTTCAACAGTATTATTCTGTTATTTTAATGAAAGATGCATTTCTGTTGTAAATGGTCTGAATGTGAAATGCATTATGGGACATTTTTTAGACAAGTCCTAATAAAGCCACTCTGCACAAGCAGCCTGCTTTAACCTCTTCATTACAGTTTGTACTTTAGACACATTTTAATGTGTTTTTATGAATTATTTAGCGTTTTATTAACAGTGATATCATGTGTTTATAAAAGCAGCATTTTACTGTACATTTCTACAACAGTGTAACAGGCAGGACTTGTTCATTTATTATGTATCAGTCAGGATCTGTGAAGGACCTGTTAGCATGTATTATGCATCAGCTAGGACCTGGGGAGAGTTCTCCTCCCGCGAGCTGTATTGGGCAGCGCCCACAGGTGTAGTCTGCGTCTATTGGGCATGACGTCAACACAGCATGGCGCCTATATCTATCCGGACTTGCGCAACAGCGTTTGTTTGGCGTGGTGAACGCAGGTAGTATGAGTTATTGCTCTACAGACGGTGGGTGGATCATGTTTTATAGGAAGTGTTCTGTCTGTTTGTTCAGTTGAGGTACTTGATAAATCTGAGTTCAGGTAACTGTGGTGCCGCATTAGTTAAAGTGGACTGGGTTCTATTGGTGGACCCATTTGGTATTAAGGTTACATTTACAGTAACTTATTGGCTTTTTTTGCTACAAATCACTGCCATGTTTAAACAGTGTAACAAGCAGTGCAGTGATGCTGAGACTAATGCTGTGTATGAACCATAACACACTCTGCTTTGACAAATCTAATTTGTGTATATATATTTATTTATTTTAATTAGTTTAGTGGACAGTCACATGAGCGCAGCTAGTTAAGTCTCCCTGTTCCATCTCCAGCACCATCACACTGAATGTGGGGTTGACCCAACACAGTGCCCCAGGGGGTTCTGAGTTCTCTGCTGAAAAACTCAAATCACTTCAAGAAGTTCACCAATGATAAACCAGTGCTGGGTCTGATCAGCATACAGAGAGGAGGTGCAGCGCCTGACAGACTAGTGTAAAGTCAGCAGCCCTTACCTGAAGGTAGACAAGACTAAAGAAATGGTTGTTGACTTTAGGAGAACGCTACACAACCACTCTCCGCTCAACATCGACAGTCCAACAAGACTGCAACAGCAGTTTCCCCACAAGCAATCTGACTCCAGTGAAAGCATTGCACTACATACTACCTCACTACATCCCTGGACTCTGCACATTTATTGACCTATTTTAAAAAAATGGCTGCTCTAACCTGTGCTGCACTCTACTGGTTTGAACATGATATGCACATTTTATTGCACAACCCTACTCCCCACTACCCTCAGACTCTTATTTATTTGCACTCTCTAGTCTGCACTGTATGCCTTGTGTTGTGCTGTCTGTATTCGCTTGTTCTGTGTTGGACTTTTGTTTCTGTCTGCACTGTGTTGCGTTGCACCATGGTCCTGGAGGATCGTTTTGTTTCACTGTGTACTGTGAGTTAAAATGACCAAGCCTCTTGACTTGGTCAGTCATAGCTGATTAAAATTTGTATAAATATCTATGCTGACATCAGACACCTTAAACTGATAACTGATCTTTTTGTTTGACTTTATTATCTGATTGAAGCTACAAACACTGCAGGAATCTACAGAACAGTCATCATGGTCTTGTTAGCACAACATGCCCTTAAAACTCCAACCAGAAGACCACATGAAGAACTGAGGAGTGGATGTAGCTCTTTGGGAGGAGTCACATTATCTGCTGCTCCCAGAAAAAATCTCCCTCATGCTGGTTAAGGGTCAGCAGATGAGGATTGCACCTCCAGAAGCAAAAAGACCATAAAGCTTGTCTGTAATGAGATTAGTCTGACTTGTGTTTCCAGGTATAGCAGGATTGTGTGAACTGATTGAGATAGACAATATGGTCAGTGTGAACTTGCTGGTCATATCTCATATGGATTAGTAACCACTGAAAGAAGCACATCAGCATTAGACAGAGATATGAACTTTATAGTGGACAGTCACATGATCACAGCTAGTCCAGTCTCCCTGTTTCATCCTGTTTATCTCTCATACATTTGTTACAATGTCCAGTCTTACATTTCTCTTGTGTGTAGATCAGCTCTTACATTTACATCACTACACCTCTCAAGTGGGTGGGTGTGAGACTCACACATTGTTCTCGAATCTCACAACAAACCTCTGAAATCTCCAACTTTACTAAATATCTGAGACTTCAAACTCCTGCTAAAAGCATATTACTCAGCATGTTTGGATTCAGGGCCTTTATTCTGTCTTGATGTCCACGGTCTGCTGTGCAGCAAGAGGGACATCTTGTGCTGGTATGATGGTGCTATATGCCAAAGGCTAGATTACTGTAATGCACTTTTGTCAGGTTGTACCAACAGGAACCTCAATAAACTTCAGCTTGTTTAAAATGCTGCAGCCAGGGTCCTTACTAAAACTACAAACCGGATTCCAAAAAAGTTGGGATACTAAACAAATTGTGAATAAAAACTGAATGCAATGATGTGGAGATGGCAAATGTCAATATTATATTCGTAATAGAACATAGATGACAGATCAAAAGTTTAATCTGAGTAAATGGAACATTTTAAAGGAGAAATATGTTGATTCAAAATTTCATGGCGTCAACAAATCCCAAAAAAGTTTGGACAAGTAGCAATAAGTGGCTGGAAAAAGGAACTTGAGCATATAACGAACAGCTGGAAGACCAATTAACACTAATTAGGTCAATTGACAACATGATTGGGTATAAAAAGAGCTTCTCAGAGTGTCAGTGTCTCTCTGAAGCCGCGATGGTAAGAGGACCACCAATTCCACTATTGTTGCGCAGAAAGATAGTGCAGCAATACCAGAATGGTGTTACCCAGCATAAAATAGCAAAGACTTTTAAGTTATCATCATCAACCGTGCTTAACATCATCAAAAGATTCAGAGAATCTGGAACAATCGCTGTGTGTAAGGGTCAAGGCCGTAAAACTCTACTGGATGCTCATGATCTCCGGGCCCTTAAACGTCACTGCACCTCAAACAGGAATGCCACTGTCAAGGAAATAACAGAATGGGCTCAGGAATACTTCCAGAAATCATTGTCCACAAACACAACCCACCGTGCCATCCGCCATTGCCAGCTGAAACTCTACAGTGCAAAGAGGAAGCCATTTCTAAGCAAGCTCCACAAGCTCAGACGTTTGCACTGGGCCAGGGGTCTTTTAAAATGGAGTGTGGCAAAATGGAAGACTGTTCTGTGGTCAGATGAGGCACGATTTGAAGTTCTTTATGGAACACTGGGACGCCATGTCATCCGGACCAGAGAGGACAAGGATAACCCAAGTTATCAACGCTCCGTTCAGAAGCCTGCATCACTGATGGTATGGGGTTGCATGAGTGCTTGTGGCATGGGCAGCTTGCATGTTTGGAAAGGCACCATTAATGCAGAGAACTATGTTTAGGTTCTAGAACAACATATGCTCCCATCTAGACGTCATCTCTTTCAGGGAAGACCCTGCATTTTTCAACTGCAGCAGTCACAACATCATGGCTACGTAGGAGAAGGATCCGGGTACTGAAATGGCCAGCCTGCAGTCCAGATCTTTCACCTATAGAGAACATTTGGCGCATCATAAAGAGGAAGGTGCGACAAAGAAGGCCCAAGACGACTGAACAGTTAGAGGCCTGTATTAGACATGAATGGGAGAGCATTCCTATTTCTAAACCTGAGAAACTGGTCTCCTCTGTACCCAGACGTCTGTTGAGTGTTGTAAGAAGAAGGGGGGATGCCACATAGTGGTAAAAATGGCCTTGTACCTACTTTTTTGGGATTTGTTGATGGAATGAAATTTTGAATCAACATATTTCTCCTTTAAAATGTTCCAGATTAAACTTTTGATCTGTCATCTAGGTTCATCTATTGACATTTGCTATCTCCACATCATTGCATTCAGTTTTTATTTACAATTTGTTTAGTGTCCCAACTTTTTTGGAATCCGGTTTGTAGAAATTTTGACCATATCAGTCCAGTTCTATCAGCACTTCATTGGCTCCCAGTTAAATTCAATACAAATTTATTTTATTTACATATAAAGTCCTACATGGCCTCACTCCTGAGTACCTGCGGCATCTTATTACATATTACGAACCATCAAGACTACTTAGATTTCAGGGTGCTGGACTCCTACTCATTCCCAAAATTCAGAAAACCTCAGCAGGGGGAAGAGCCTTTTCTTATAAAGCCCCCCAAACTCTGGAATAACCTTCGGGACTCAGACACCGTCTCAATCTTTAAATCTAAGCTGAAAACTCATCTGTTTAGTTTAACTTTTGGTAATTAATGTTTCTTAGATAAAGGTTGCAGGTCCAGGGGTTCGGGGACCCAGGGAATTGTAGTACACTGAGATGCTGGAGCTGTCGTCTCGCTGTCGTCTCGTTTTCAGGGTGTTCTCGTGTCTGTGTTACCTTCTGGCTCTCTCCTTATAATTAGGCTGTTATAGTCTGACCTGCCGGAGTCATCAGACACATTCTGATACTGCTCAACAGTCTCTGCTCTCCATAAAATTCCTCTCAGAATCTTCTCCGAGTAAATGGCCACCCAGCCCGACCTGCTGGAAGATTGCCCGCTGAGGTCCCCTCTACCTGCGTCAAACCAGCTGCCACCTACTGGTCCAACCAGCAGGCCCCCCACCCACCACCACCCATAACTGCTACCTGTTTAATGACCATGTTAAAACCTAAAAAAAAACCCAAATGGACTCGTAACTGTCTGCCACTATTAATATCACCATTATGAACTATCTGTTGTATCTGGTTTGGTCATTTTTATCATTAATGTTTAAATAGTTCTGACCAGAGGAGGCTGGGTCCCCCTTGTGAGACTTGGTTCCTCCCAAGGTTTCTTCCTCCAGCTCTGAGGGAGTTTTTCCTTGCCACTGTCGCCATTGGCTTGCTCACTGGGGGTCTTTGATCCATCATATCTTACGTTATTTTCTTCTTTCTTCTTTGTCTCTGTCTTTTATTAATCACTATTTATGTAAAGCTGCTTTGTGATGACAACAGTTGTAAAAAGCGCTTTACAAATAAATCTGACTTGACTTGACTATATCACAGTGTGCTGGGGCAGAGGTTCTAGTGCAGGGCATCTTCTACACACTGCTTTTCTCTTAGAGGAACTGGGAAGCTGTGTGTAACCTGTAATGGTAGAAACTGGTTCCTTCTAATGAACTTTATTCCAAATCCTCATGGATTTGTACTTTCCTGAGAGTTGAACGAGTTTAATACTATATAATCTAGTACTATCTAGTACATGTCACAGAGGGAGAAAACATGCCCTCGTTTTGGGGGGATTTCATGGAGTTGAGCGCTTTCACACGGTGTAATGGAGTTTGGGCGACCCCTAGTGGCAAGTGGTGAACTGCAGCTAGACTTAGCTTTGGTGCTTCTGAGCTGCGGTCCTTCAGCAGCAGACTGTGCTTCTAACGCTGGGGGCAGGAGCACAGCTCCGTGTTTTGTTGCTAAATTCAGATTAAAAACGTGTTTCAGTTAAAAATCCTCTACTCACTTCAACTATCATACAGATGAGCAAGTGTTGTGATGAAGACTGCACTGTTTTAGCTCGTACTTCAGCTTTTATCAGCTTCGTCTTCGTTTCTCTGTCGTGAGTTTGGGTGAGGAGAACATGAGGCTCCATTTTCCTCTGTTTTCTCCAGTCCTGCTAGCGGTGGATGAACTAAGCCATGTTTTACTTTCATTAGAGATATTAGTATTTCTTTACCCAGCTTAAACCTGATCTGCAGTCATCACACCACCTAGAAGACTTTGAACCTCTCCAGCCCTTTTTTCCATTTCCAGTCTGAAATTACACTCCCACATCTTGAGGCTTTCTGCTCCAGCCTTATATAAACTAGAGGCAATTTCACCAGTTACTGAAAAGCCTTCACTTTTGGAGTAGAAAACATGTAGAAATATTGAAATTGATCTGCAGTGGTCAAAATATGATAAAAACCACAAAAAGAATTTTCCTGAATTTCATTTTAAAATCTAGATTTTAGAGACTATAAACTGAAGCCTTCATGTCCCCCAAAACTTTCTGCTTTGGACTCTCGTGTCACCATGGGTCTACTTTCACCAGGCAACATTTGGAGCTGATCCCTCCTCCTGATTTGAAGTTCTTCTAGCTGGAGCTGACAGTGAACAGGCTGCTTCTCCAAGTGTCCTTTTAGAGTCTCTAAAGTCTCCAACCTCTCCATCATAAGAACAGCTCATTTTACTGCAGGAAAGGGATCGTGTATTATCTGCACTTGATGGCAACATGTTATCCTGTATTTCTTCACCTTCTTTGACAAACTTACGTCATCCACCAGTTCTGATTGAATATTTTATTCTAGTGCCAAACCAAGAGCAATCACTAGTAGATAAGAGCAAAGAGGCAGGAGGGTCTAGTTTCACCTTTGCTTGTTTTATTTAGTCAGGTTTTCTTATTCTAGCTTTCACAGCTCTCACTGCTGTCCGACTCCAGCAAAGCCTCGGCTTCACTTTCCCGTTCCAACTCTGTCAAAATTTCTCCAACAGCATAAAATACTTTCTTCTATGATTTCTGAGTTTGTTTTGAAGCAATTTTTATTGATTATTGCTGCCAATAATTTCTTCCTTCCTGAGAAGCTGCTTCAGGAAACAATCCTTCAGAAGTAAAAAGGTTCTGGAGCTCAGATTTGAGAAGCTTCAGAGCTGCATGAATGAAATGCTGGATTTCTGATGGAAATCCATGATGTGAGCTGACAGACTGTAGATGAGCTGGTGTGAAAGGACTCCTTCACATCCTCACCTAATGCTTCCTTTTCCATCAGCTGTGTTACTGACAACCCTCTGAACTCTTCATCTGCGGCTGTTTAAACACTCAAGCAGCAGAGAGGCTGAGAGAATGTGGGTTCAGCTCTGTGGAGAAGACGTGAAGAAGAGTCTTCATGTGAAGAGCTTTATCTTTTTCTCTCAGTTAATGAATGAAAGAGAAACGTAGGAGATTCTTTTCAGATCTACAAGATTTAACACACACATCACTTCTTATCACATAACCTCACAGTTCCTCCAGAAACATAGAACCCAGCGTAGAGCGGCTGAGTGAATGTGGTGTGGAGTGTGTGTAGGAGGGTCATTGTGTCAGAGACGCTGTAGAAGGACAGAGTTCCTGCACTGTGATCCACATACACTCCTATTCTGGAGGATGGTGGAGCTGAGAGCTTAGTCCGAATGTTGTTGTGGAGGAAAGAGAGAGAGGAGGAACACTCCAGACTCCAGGACTGACTGTTGCATCCAAACACACACTCATTACCCCCTCCTTTCCTGCTGATCCCTTTATATGAGACTGATATGTACACCCACCAATCTCCACTGTTCCACTCAACCTCCCAGTAACAGCGTCCACACACACTCTCCTTACACAACACCTGTTTCCAGCTGTTAAACCTCTCTGGATGATCAGAGTATGACTGGACTTCTTTACTCCACATCACCACTCTGTTCTTCTCAGACAGTCTGAGGTAATTATTTACTGTGTTGGGATCCAGAGTCAGTCGACAGTGATCTACAGAAAAGTAAAGAAAAGAAAAGTTAAATTATTTAAAGTAAAACACTGTTGCTGGATGTGTGTGTGCTTGTGTGTGTGTGTTTAATTCAGTATATGTCTGTGTGTGTGTTTGCCTTTTAATGTGTGTGAATTTATTTCATTTAGTGTCGTGTTTGTGTGTGTTGGGTATGTATATGTTTTGTGAATGTGTGTGAGTGTGTGTATGGATGTGAGTGTTCCTTTTAAATGGTTTGTGTTTGTATGTTTTCTTTGTGTGTGTGTGTGATATTGTTTTAATGTGTGTTTAATTCAGCAATTGTGTTTGTTTGGTATGTCTGTTTGTGTGTGTGTGTGTGTGTATTACACATACATTGCAGAAAATCTTCTCTGGTTTTTGGCTCTGAGGATAAAATCTGAACTGCTGCAGCTGTGGAGACACACAAACACATCAGTCCAACAGCATGAATAGAGTAGAATAGAATAGAATAGAATAAAACAGAGTAGAGTAGAATAGAATAGAATTAAAATGTTCATGAAGATTAAAGATAAAATTTAAAACGTAAAAACAATCTTTATTTCTAAGAAACTTTGAAGAAGATCAGTCATTTCAGTCTTTCTCTCTCTCTCTCTCTCTCTCTCTCTAAAACAGGATTTACCTGTTGATAAATATAACAGTTTTGTAGAAATATGAGAGAAGTAATAACAGTAATAATAGAAGAACAGCAATAATACAATAATTCATGTAAAGCAAATAAATGATATTTTTAAGGAGTGCTCTTTTAAATGTATGTGAATTACACTGATCAGTTACCAGCATCTTTCTCGCTGTGTGTGTGTGTGTGTGTTATTGGTCTAATGAAATATGACACTCTGTTACAGTGTGAATCTGTAAGGGTGGACCAATTCCAGCCACCAGAGGGCAGCGGTAGTCCGATAATCAGTCCTAACTCCCAGCACCTGGTGAGCTGAGTATATATACTCCTCAAGGAACAACCAGAGTGGCTGGTTCTTTGTGGAGCACATAGTGTTTACAACATACAGGCGGTTATTTGGTGTTGTTTCATACACAGTGTTCCTTCTGTCTTGTCTCTTTTGGAAAGTTAGGTCTCACCCTTCCCTACTTTCCAATTCCTGTTCAAAAGAAGGCAGTGAGGTTTCTCCATCCCCCTCTCCTAGTTTACTCATTTATCTTTAGGAAGAACTGGAGGTTCAAGGAACCTTCCTCCTTTCCCTCCTTATTTTTCCGCCATAGCTTTGTTTGGGAGTCCAAGCTATTTAGTTCGCCTCAGTTCAAAGAAGGCAGTCAGCCTCCCCTGACATCGTTGTCTGGTTTTCCCGCTCAAACCCTCCCCTGTGCAGTGGTAAAGTAGTGGTAAAGTACCTGGTTTCTGATCCTGTGGACCTGGGTTCAATTCCCACTGAAAGTTGGGATATCATTAAGTTCTGATACCCATGCCTTTCTGTTCCACATCTTGACAAGTGTTTAGGTCATATTCTAACTACCACTGGTAGCTCTATCGGTAGGGCCCTGGACTAGTTCTATTAGTGCTACTGGATCAGCTGCTGGATACAGGTGATGGCTGCAGTGCGTGGTCAGTGTGTGGAGGAACAGTAAGAGAAACAGAGTTCAATTAGATCATTTCTATGGAGCTCAGAGGAAACTTGTCTCACTTGTCCTCTTTCTGTCCAAGTAAAGATTCCCATCCTTATGTCTGACAGCAGGACAGCTGCTCTTACCATGTGGAGGGATCTTCCTGAACTCCTCTCTGCAGAATTCCTCTAGTCGCTCTTTCAGCTCAGAGACAGATTTCCTCACTCCATCAAATGAGGGATGTTGATGGACAGTGATGCTGGCTGAGTTCTCAGATCCAGAAGAGACACAGAGAGACTGGAAACTCTACAGAGAGAAGAAACACAATGGAGGAAGATGAAGGTGGAGAAGAGAGATGAAGGAGATCAGAGCAAATGAGACTAAAGAGAAAGTTGGGATTACAGACAGCTTTATTTAGTGGAGCTTAATGAACTTCTGCTGAGAGGAGCTTTACAAGCTTGATGAGGAGCAGCTTCCTCTGTAGATCAGTGAGTGTTACCTGGAGGAAATGGAGGTGATCCTCTGTGTGTGAAAGCTGCTCCAGCTCAGTGTGTCTCCTCTTTAGATCAGCCATCTCCTGCTGCAGTTTCTCCAGGAGTTCTTCAGCTCCACTCAGTTCAGCCTTCTCCTGAGCTCTGATCAGCTCTGTTAGCTCAGAGCGCTTTTTCTCAATTGAGCGGATCAGCTCAGTAAAGATCCTCTCACTGTCCTCCACTGCTGATTGTGCAGAGCGCTGTTACACACACACACACACACACACACACACACACAGAGTGAATATTCTCTAGAAGGCTAATGTAGCAGTGGTGTAAAAGTACTCTGATTCTGATGAGATCTGAGTAACAGTAAGAGTGAAGGAAAGGAGCTGGAGGAAGAATCAATCAGAGTAAAGAGGAAATATTTGCTAAAGGGAAGAAAGGAAAAGTGAAAGCTGCAATGAATCAAATCACTTCTAATGAATGTGATCTTTAGCAGAGCTGTTTCAGTACTGTGACCTGATCTGGATCCTGACTGGAATTGTTCAAAAACATCATATTTTCATTTATTTGTGTAAAGATTCAATTTTCTAGTATTTTACTGAACCACAGTAGGTTGGACTCATGTTTGAGGTAAACACTAAAACACAGAACAGTACTGAAGATCCTCACATTCTGATTATTAGATCTTTGTGTTGATTAAAAAATGTTGTAAATGATGTTGTAAAAAAGCATAGCAGGTAAATATTTCTGCTTTTTTACTTTAAAGCCGTTCTAACAACAACTGGAAGCTCCTATTCGATCAGTAACAGATCATTTGTTCAGGAAATGTAGTAAAAATAAGGTAACCTTGTTTATGTGGAGTCTGACACTGTATTACACACTGTTATCTATAAACATGGAAAAGAAATGATCTGTGCGTTTGTCAGGTTTTATAGATTAGAAATAGCTACATTAGCCTCAGTCCTTCACTGCAGAACTGAAAAGCAAACTTCAGACCCCGAACAGCTTTTGACTCTGTTTGGGAAAAGGAGAAAAACTGTGTCTTTCTGTTCTCACCTTAAGAGTGTTCACTGTCTGTTCCAGCTCCTGCAGCTTCTTCTGCTTCTCCTGGATCCTCTGCTGGAGTTTCTCCTGCATCTCTTTTAGCTGAGTCTATGAACAAACACATTTGATGATGTTTATGAATTTGTGTGAATTATGATCTAGATGGGTAGATGGCTGTTGGCTGGTTACACATTCACTAACTGCTCTGATCAGTTTATTGAACTCTTCCGTACAAACAGCATTTGAACTCATTCCTTCAAAATCTATGTACTAAAATCAAGAACCAACTTTCTTTAACTCGATCAACTGATTAATGAAACTCCTTCTGGATGAGGAATCTAATTAGTCTGAGCTGATTCTGAATGATCTAACAGTTCTCACCTGTTTCCTGCTTCTTTCTGTTGTAGCTGAGACTGTATCGTGTCCCCTGTGATCCTCCATTGTGCATAAATAGCAGATAGAGCTCTGATCAGTACGACAGTAGATCTCGATCAGTCTGTCATGCTGAGAGCAGATCTTCTCTTGTAGCTGGGTGGACGCTTTGACCAGCTTGTGCTTCTTCCAAGTAGGAACTTCAGAGTGAGGTTTAAGATGAGTTTCACAAAAGGAGGCCAGACACGTCAGACAGGACTTGATGGCTTTGAGTTTTCTCCCGGTGCAGAAATCACACTCCACATCTCCAGGTCCAGCGTAACGGGGAGCAGGAGAAGCAGCTTGGAGTTGTGTCTTCTTCAGTTTCTCCACCACTTCAGCCAGCATGTTGTTCCTGCGTAGAACAGGCCTTGGAGTGAACGTCTCTCTGCACTGGGGGCAGCTGTAGACCCCCTTCTGTTCATCCTGATCCCAGCAGCCATTAATACACACCATACAGAAACTGTGTCCACAGTGGATGGTCACTGGATCCTTCAGCAGATCCAGACAGACTGGACAGCTGAACTGCTCGTGATCTACTGAAATACTGGCCTCTGCCATTTTCCTGCACTTCTAGACTGAGAGAGAGCAGCACTCTGAGATCACTTTCGTTTTCTCTGAACTGAGCAGGAGGGACTTCCTGCTTTCCTGCTGCTCAGAGTGTCACAGAGAGGGGAGGAGAGAGAGAGAGTGAGAGAGAGAGAGAGAGAGAGAGAGAGAGAGATAAAGAGGACAGAACTGATTGGTGGACGGGGAACTAAATATCTTGCACTTTTGCAGAACACATGACCGTTTAACTATTAGCTAAATTCATCAGCAAGAAATACAGCATTAAGTGGCTTTTACACACAGTGCTCCTCATGATCCAGGAGGGAGAGGAGCACACTTGGCTAAATCCCTCATGGTGGGACATATTATTAGGTACTTCTTATTTGACATTATTTTACGGACTGTTAAAGATTGATGGAAAATAACAGCCATTTTCAACAGTATTATTCTGTTATTTTAATGAAAGATGCATTTCTGTTGTAAATGGTCTGAATGTGAAAAGCATTATGGGACATTTTTTAGACAAGTCCTAATAAAGCCACTCTGCACAAGCAGCCTGCTTTAACCTCTTCATTACAGTTTGTACTTTAGACACATTTTACTGTGTTTTTATGAATTATTTAGCGTTGTATTAACAGTGATATCATGTGTTTATAAAAGCAGCATTTTACTGTACATTTCTACAACAGTGTAACAGGCAGGACTTGTTCATTTATTATGTATCAGTCAGGATCTGTGAAGGACCTGTTAGCATGTATTATGCATCAGCTAGGACCTGGGGAGAGTTCTCCTCCCGCGAGCTGTATTGGGCAGCGCCCACAGGTGTAGTCTGCGTCTATTGGGCATGACGTCAACACAGCATGGCGCCTATATCTATCCGGACTTGCGCAACAGCGTTTGTTTGGCGTGGTGAACGCAGGTAGTATGAGTTATTGCTCTACAGACGGTGGGTGGATCATGTTTTATAGGAAGTGTTCTGTCTGTTTGTTCAGTTGAGGTACTTAATAAATCTGAGTTCAGGTAACTGTGGTGCCGCATTAGTTAAAGTGGACTGGGTTCTATTGGTGGACCCATTTGGTATTAAGGTTACATTTACAGTAACTTATTGGAAACCCTGCTACTTTTTTTTTTGTTGCTACAAATCACTGCCATGTTTAAACAGTGTAACAAGCAGTGCAGTGATGCTGAGACTAATGCTGTGTATGAACCATAACACACTCTGCTCTGACAAATCTAATTTGTGTATATATTTATTTATTTTAATTAGTTTAGTGGACAGTCACATGAGCACAGCTAGTCAAGTCTCCCTGTTCCATCTCCAGCACCATCACACTGAATGTGGGGGTGACCCAACACAGTGCCCCAGGGGGTTCTGAGTTCTCTGCTGAAAAACTCAAATCACTTCATGAAGTTCACCAATGATAAACCAGTGCTGGGTCTGATCAGCATACAGAGAGGAGGTGCAGAGACTGACAGACTAGTGTAAAGTCAGCAGCCCTTACCTGAAGGTAGACAAGACTAAAGAAATGGTTGTTGACTTTAGGAGAACGCTACACAACCACTCTCCGCTCAACATCGACAGTCCAACAAGACTGCAACAGCACTTTCCCCACAAGCAATCTGACTCCAGTGAAAGCATTGCACTACATACTACCTCACTACATCCCTGGACTCTGCACATTTATTGACCTATTTAAAAAAAAAATGGCTGCTCTAACCTGTGCTGCACTCTACTGGTTTGAACATGATATGCACATTTTATTGCACAACCCTACTCCCCACTACTCTCAGACTCTTATTTATTTGCACTCTCTAGTCTGCACTGTATGCCTTGTGTTGTGCTGTCTGTATTCGCTTGTTCTGTGTTGGACTTTTGTTTCTGTCTGCACTGTGTTGCGTTGCACCATGGTCCTGGAGGATTGTTTTGTTTCACTGTGTACTGTGAGTTAAAATGACCAAGCCTCTTGACTTGGTCAGTCATAGCTGATTAAAATTTGTATAAATATCTATGCTGACATCAGACACCTTAAACTGATAACTGACCTTTTTGTTTGACTTTATAATCTGATTGAAGCTACAAACACTGCAGGAATCTACAGAACAGTCATCATGGTCTTGTTAGCACAACATGCCTTTAAAACTCCAACCAGAAGACCTCATAAAGAACTGAGGAGTGGATGTAGCTCTTTGGGAGGAGTCACATTATCTGCTGCTCCCAGAAAAAATCTCCCTCATGCTGGTTAAGGGTCAGCAGATGAGGATTGCACCTCCAGAAGCAAAAAGACCATAAAGCTAATCCGTAATGAGATTAGTCTGACTTGTGTTTCCAGGTATAGCAGGATTGTGTGAACTGATTCAGATAGACAATATGGTCAGTGTGAACTTGCTGCTGGTCATATCTCATATGGATTAGTAACCACTGAAAGAAGCACATCAGCATTATACAGAGATATGAAGTTTATAGTGGACAGTCACATGATCACAGCTAGTCCAGTCTCCCTGTTTCATCCTGTTTATCTCTCATACGTTTGTTACAATGTCCAGTCTTACATTTCTCTGGTGTTTAGATCAGCTCTTACATTTACATCACTACACTTCTCAAGTGGGTGGGTGTGAGACTCCCTCATTGTTCTCGAATCTCACAACAAACCTCTGAAATCTCCAACTTTACTAAATATCTGAGACTTCAAACTTATGCTGAAAGCATATTACTCAGCATGTTTGGATTCAGGGCCTTTATTCTGTCTTGATGTCCACTGTCTGCTGTGCAGCAAGAGGGACATCTTGTGCTGGTATGATGGTGCTATATGCCAAAGGCTAGATTACTGTAATGCACTTTTGTCAGGTTGTTCCAGCAGGAACCTCAATAAACTTCAGCTGGTTCAAAATGCTGCAGCCAGGGTCCTTACTAAAACTACAAACCGGATTCCAAAAAAGTTGGGATACTAAACAAATTGTGAATAAAAACTGAATACAATGATGTGGAGATGGCAAATGTCAATATTATATTCGTAATAGAACATAGATGACAGATCAAAAGTTTAATCTGAGTAAATGGAACATTTTAAAGGAGAAATATGTTGATTCAAAATTTCATGGCGTCAACAAATCCCAAAAAAGTTTGGACAAGTAGCAATAAGTGGCTGGAAAAAGGAAATTGAGCATATAACGAACAGCTGGAAGACCAATTAACACTAATTAGGTCAATTGACAACATGATTGGGTATAAAAAGAGCTTCTCAGAGTGTCAGTGTCTCTCTGAAGCCGCGATGGTAAGAGGATCACCAATTCCACCATTGTTGCGCAGAAAGATAGTGCAGCAATACCAGAATGGTGTTACCCAGCGTAAAATAGCAAAGACTTTTAAGTTATCATCATCAACCGTGCTTAACATCATCAAAAGATTCAGAGAATCTGGAACAATCGCTGTGTATAAGGGTCAAGGCCGTAAAACTCTACTGGATGCTCATGATCTCCGGGCCCTTAAACGTCACTGCACCTCAAACAGGAATGCCACTGTCAAGGAAATAACAGAATGGGCTCAGGAATACTTCCAGAAATCATTGTCAGTGAACACAATCCACCGTGCCATCCGCCGTTGCCAGCTGAAACTCTACAGTGCAAAGAGGAAGCCATTTCTAAGCAAGCTCCACAAGCTCAGACGTTTGCACTGGTCCAGGGGTCTTTTAAAATGGAGTGTGGCAAAATGGAAGACTGTTCTGTGGTCAGATGAGGCACGATTTGAAGTTCTTTATGGAACACTGGGACGCCATGTCATCCAGGCCAGAGAGAATCTTCTCCGAGTAAATGGCCACCCAGCCCGACCTGCTGGAAGATTGCCCGCTGAGGTCCCCTCTACCTGCGTCAAACCAGCTGCCACCTACTGGTCCAACCAGCAGGCCCCCCACCCACCACCACCCATAACTGCTACCTGTTTAATGACCATGTTAAAACCTAAAAAAAACCAAATGGACTCGTAACTGTCTGCCACTATTAATATCACCATTATGAACTATCTGTTGTATCTGGTTTGGTCATTTTTATCATTAATGTTTAAATAGTTCTGACCAGAGGAGGCTGGGTCCCCCTTGTGAGACTTGGTTCCTCCCAAGGTTTCTTCCTCCAGCTCTGAGGGAGTTTTTCCTTGCCACTGTCGCCATTGGCTTACTCACGGGGGTCTTTGATCCGTCATATCTTACGTTATTTTCTTCTTTCTTCTTTGTCTCTGTCTTTTATTAATCACTATTTATGTAAAGCTGCTTTGTGACGACAACAGTTGTAAAAAGCGCTTTACAAATAAATCTGACTTGACTATATCACAGTGTGCTGGGGCAGAGGTTCTAGTGCAGGGCATTTTCTACACACTGCTTTTCTCTTAGAGGAACTGGGAAGCTGTGTGTAACCTGTAATGGTAGAAACTGGTTCCTTCTAATGAACTTTATTCCAAATCCTCATGGATTTGTACTTTCCTGAGAGTTGAACGAGTTTAATACTATATAATCTAGTACTATCTAGTACATGTCACAGAGGGAGAAAACATGCCCTCGTTTTGGGGGGATTTCATGGAGTTGAGCGCTTTCACACGGTGTAATGGAGTTTGGGCGACCCCTAGTGGCAAGTGGTGAACTGCAGCTAGACTTAGCTTTGGTGCTTCTGAGCTGCGGTCCTTCAGCAGCAGACTGTGCTTCTAACGCTGGGGGCAGGAGCACAGCTCCGTGTTTTGTTGCTAAATTCAGATTAAAAACGTGTTTCAGTTAAAAATCCTCTACTCACTTAAACTATCATACAGATGAGCAAGTGTTGAGATGAAGACTGCACTGTTTTAGCTCGTAGTTCAGCTTTTATCAGCTTCGTCTTCGTTTCTCTGTCGTGAGTTTGGGTGAGGAGAACATGAGGCTCCATTTTCCTCTGTTTTCTCCAGTCCTGCTAGCGGTGGATGAACTAAGCCATGTTTTACTTTCATTAGAGATAATTGTATTTCTTTACCCAGCTTAAACCTGATCTGCAGTCATCACACCACCTAGAAGACTTTGAACCTCTCCAGCCCTTTTTTCCATTTCCAGTCTGAAATTACACTCCCACATCTTGAGGCTTTCTGCTCCAGCCTTATATAAACTAGAGGCAATTTCACCAGTTACTGAAAAGCCTTCACTTTTGGAGTAGAAAACATGTAGAAATATTGAAATTGATCTGCAGTGGTCAAAATATGATAAAAACCACAAAAAGAATTTTCCTGAATTTCATTTTAAAATCTAGATTTTAGAGACTATAAACTGAAGCCTTCATGTCCCCCAAAACTTTCTGCTTTGGACTCTCGTGTCACCATGGGTCTACTTTCACCAGGCAACATTTGGAGCTGATCCCTCCTCCTGATTTGAAGTTCTTCTAGCTGGAGCTGACAGTGAACAGGCTGCTTCTCCAAGTGTCCTTTTAGAGTCTCTAAAGTCTCCAACCTCTCCATCATAAGAACAGCTCATTTTACTGCAGGAAAGGGATCGTGTATTATCTGCACTTGATGGCAACATGTTATCCTGTATTTCTTCACCTTCTTTGACAAACTTACGTCATCCACCAGTTCTGATTGAATATTTTATTCTAGTGCCAAACCAAGAGCAATCACTAGTAGATAAGAGCAAAGAGGCAGGAGGGTCTAGTTTCACCTTTGCTTGTTTTATTTAGTCAGGTTTTCTTATTCTAGCTTTCACAGCTCTCACTGCTGTCCAACTCCAGCAAAGCCTCGGCTTCACTTTCCCGTTCCAACTCTGTCAAAATTTCTCCAACAGCATAAAATACTTTCTTCTATGATTTCTGAGTTTGTTTTGAAGCAATTTTTATTGATTATTGCTGCCAATAATTTCTTCCTTCCTGAGAAGCTGCTTCAGGAAACAATCCTTCAGAAGTAAAAAGGTTCTGGAGCTCAGATTTGAGAAGCTTCAGAGCTGCATGAATGAAATGCTGGATTTCTGATGGAAATCCATGATGTGAGCTGACAGACTGTAGATGAGCTGGTGTGAAAGGACTCCTTCACATCCTCACCTAATGCTTCCTTTTCCATCAGCTGTGTTACTGACAACCCTCTGAACTCTTCATCTGCGGCTGTTTAAACACTCAAGCAGCAGAGAGGCTGAGAGAATGTGGGTTCAGCTCTGTGGAGAAGACGTGAAGAAGAGTCTTCATGTGAAGAGCTTCATCTTTTTCTCTCAGTTAATGAATGAAAGAGAATCGTAGGAGATTCTTTTCAGATCTACAAGATTTAACACACACATCACTTCTTATCACATAACCTCACAGTGGATCCACCACAAACCCAGAACCCAGCGTAGAGCGGCTGAGTGAATGTGGTGTGGAGTGTGTGTAGGAGGGTCATTGTGTCAGAGACGCTGTAGAAGGACAGAGTTCCTGCACTGTGATCCACATACACTCCTATTCTGGAGGATGGTGGAGCTGAGACCTTAGTCCGAATGCTGTTGTGGAGAAAAGAGAGAGAGGAGGAACACACCAGACTCCAGGACTGACTGTTGCATCCAAACACACACTCATTACCCCCTCCTTTCCTGCTGATCCCTTTATATGAGACTGATATGTACACACACCCCCCTCCGCTCCACTCAACCTCCCAGTAACAACGTCCACACACACTCTCCTTACACAACACCTGAGGCCAGCTGTTAAACCTCTCTGGATGATCAGAGTATGACTGGACTTTACTCCACATCACCACTCTGTTCTTCTCAGACAGTCTGAGGTGATTATTTACTGTGTTGGGATCCAGAGTCAGTCGACAGTGATCTACAGAAAAGTAAAGAAAAGAAAAGTTAAATTATTTAAAGTAAAACACTGTTGCTGAGTGTGTGTGTGTGCTTGTGTGTGTGTGTTTAATTCAGTACATGTCTGTGTGTGTGTTTGTCTTTTAATGTGTGTGAATTTGTTTCATTTAGTGTCGTGTTTGTGTGTGGGTATGTATGTGTGTTACACATACACTGCAGAAAGTCTTCTCTGGTTTTTGGCTCTGAGGATAAAATCTGAACTGCTGCAGCTGTGGAGACACACAAACACAACAGTCCAACAGCATAAATAGAATAGAATAGAATAGAGTAGAGTAGAGTAGAATAGAATTAAAATGTTTCTGAAGATTAAAGATAAAGTTTAAAACGTAAAAACAATCTTTATTTCTAAGAAACTTAGAAGATCAGTCATTTCAGTCTTTCTCTCTCTCTCTAAAACCGGATTTATCTGTTGATAAATATAACAGTTTTGTAGAAATATGAGAGAAGTAATAACAGTAATAATAGAAGAACAGCAATAATACAATAATTCATGTAAAGCAAATAAATGATATTTTTAAGGAGTGCTCTTTTAAATGTATGTGAATTACACTGATCAGTTACCAGCATCTTTCTTGTGTGTGTGTGTGTGTGTGTGTGTGTGTGTGTGTGTGTGTTATTGGTCTGATGAAATATGACACTCTGTTACAGTGTGAATCTGTAAGGGTGGACCAATTCCAGCCACCAGAGGGCAGCGGTAGTCCGATAATCAGTCCTAACTCCCAGCACCTGGTGAGCTGAGTATATATACTCCTCAAGGAACAACCAGAGTGGCTGGTTCTTTGTGGAGCACATAGTGTTTACAACATACAGGCGGTTATTTGGTGTCGTTTCATACACTGTGTTCCTTCTGTCTTGTTTCTTTTGGAAAGTTAGGTCTCACCCTTTCCTACTTTCCAATTTCTGTTCAAAAGAAGGCAGTGAGGTTTCTCCATCCCCTTCTCCTAGTTTACTCATTTATCTTTAGGAAGAACTGGAGGTTCAAGGAACCTTCCTCCTTTCCCTCCTTATTTTTCTGCCATAGCTTTGTTTGGGAGTCCAAGCTATTTAGTTCGCCTCAGTTCAAAGAAGGCAGCCAGCCTCCCCTGGCATCGTTGTCTGGTTTTCCTGCTCAAACCCTCCCTTGTGCAGTGGTAAAGTAGTGGTAAAGTACCTGGTTTCTGATCCCGTGGACCTGGGTTCAATTCCCACTGAAAGTTGGGATATCATTAAGTTCTGATACCCATGCCTTTCTGTTCCACATCTTGACAGCTAAGTGTTTAGGTCATATTCTAACTACCACTGGTAGCTCTATCGGTAGGGCCCTGGACTAGTCCCGCTAGTGCTACCATTACAGAATCAGCTGCTGGACACAGGTGGTGGCTGCAGTGCGTGGTCAGTGTGTAGAGGAACAGTAAGAGGAACAGAGTTCAATTAGATAATTTCTATGGAGCTCAGAGGAAACTTGTCTCACTTGTCCTCTTTCTGTCCAAGTAAAGATTCCCATCCTTATGTCTGACAGCAGGACAGCTGCTCTTACCATGTGGAGGGATCTTCCTGAACTCCTCTCTGCAGAATTCCTGTAGTCGCTCTTTCAGCTCAGAGACAGATTTCCTCACTCCATCAAATGAGGGATGTTGATGGACAGTGATGCTGGCTGAGTCCTCAGATCCAGAAGAGACACAGAGAGACTGGAAACTCTACAGAGAGAAGAAACACAATGGAGGAAGATGAAGGTGGAGAAGAGAGATGAAGGAGATCAGAGCAAATGAGACTAAAGAGAAAGTTGGGATTACAGACAGCTTTATTTAGTGGAGCTTAATGAACTTCTGCTGAGAGGAGCTTTACAAGCTTGATGAGGAGCAGCTTCCTCTGTAGATCAGTGAGTGTTACCTGGAGGAAATGGAGGTGATCCTCTGTGTGTGAAAGCTGCTCCAGCTCAGTGTGTCTCCTCTTTAGATCAGCCATCTCCTGCTGCAGTTTCTCCAGGAGTTCTTCAGCTCCACTCAGTTCAGCCTTCTCCTGAGCTCTGATCAGCTCTGTTAGCTCAGAGCGCTTTTTCTCAATTGAGCGGATCAGCTCAGTAAAGATCCTCTCACTGTCCTCCACTGCTGATTGTGCAGAGCGCTGTTACACACACACACACACACACACACACACACACACACAGAGTGAATATTCTCTAGAAGGCTAATGTAGCAGTGGTGTAAAAGTACTCTGATTCTGATGAGATCTGAGTAACAGTAAGAGTGAAGGAAAGGAGCTGGAGGAAGAATCAATCAGAGTAAAGAGGAAATATTTGCTAAAGGGAAGAAAGGAAAAGTGAAAGCTGCAATGAATCAAATCACTTCTAATGAATGTGATCTTTAGCAGAGCTGTTTCAGTACTGTGACCTGATCTGGATCCTATTTTCATTTATTTGTGTAAAGATTCAATTTTCTAGTATTTTACTGAACCACAGTAGGTTGGACTCATGTTTGAGGTAAACACTAAAACACAGAACAGTACTGAAGATCCTCACATTCTGATTATTAGATCTTTGTGTTGATTAAAAAATGTTGTAAATGATGTTGTAAAAAAGCATAGCAGGTAAATATTTCTGCTTTTTTACTTTAAAGCCGTTCTAACAACAACTGGAAGCTCCTATTCGATCAGTAACAGATCATTTGTTCAGGAAATGTAGTAAAAATAAGGTAACCTTGTTTATGTGGAGTCTGACACTGTATTACACACTGTTATCTATAAACATGGAAAAGAAATGATCTGTGCGTTTGTCAGGTTTTATAGATTAGAAATAGCTACATTAGCCTCAGTCCTTCACTGCAGAACTGAAAAGCAAACTTCAGACCCCGAACAGCTTTTGACTCTGTTTGGGAAAAGGAGAAAAACTGTGTCTTTCTGTTCTCACCTTAAGAGTGTTCACTGTCTGTTCCAGCTCCTGCAGCTTCTTCTGCTTCTCCTGGATCCTCTGCTGGAGTTTCTCCTGCATCTCTTTTAGCTGAGTCTATGAACAAACACATTTGATGATGTTTATGAATTTGTGTGAATTATGATCTAGATGGGTAGATGGCTGTTGGCTGGTTACACATTCACTAACTGCTCTGATCAGTTTATTGAACTCTTCCGTACAAACAGCATTTGAACTCATTCCTTCAAAATCTATGTACTAAAATCAAGAACCAACTTTCTTTAACTCGATCAACTGATTAATGAAACTCCTTCTGGATGAGGAATCTAATTAGTCTGAGCTGATTCTGAATGATCTAACAGTTCTCACCTGTTTCCTGCTTCTTTCTGTTGTAGCTGAGACTGTATCGTGTCCCCTGTGATCCTCCATTGTGCATAAATAGCAGATAGAGCTCTGATCAGTACGACAGTAGATCTCGATCAGTCTGTCATGCTGAGAGCAGATCTTCTCTTGTAGCTGGGTGGACGCTTTGACCAGCTTGTGCTTCTTCCAAGTAGGAACTTCAGAGTGAGGTTTAAGATGAGTTTCACAAAAGGAGGCCAGACACGTCAGACAGGACTTGATGGCTTTGAGTTTTCTCCCGGTGCAGAAATCACACTCCACATCTCCAGGTCCAGCGTAACGGGGAGCAGGAGAAGCAGCTTGGAGTTGTGTCTTCTTCAGTTTCTCCACCACTTCAGCCAGCATGTTGTTCCTGCGTAGAACAGGCCTTGGAGTGAACGTCTCTCTGCACTGGGGGCAGCTGTAGACCCCCTTCTGTTCATCCTGATCCCAGCAGCCATTAATACACACCATACAGAAACTGTGTCCACAGTGGATGGTCACTGGATCCTTCAGCAGATCCAGACAGACTGGACAGCTGAACTGCTCGTGATCTACTGAAATACTGGCCTCTGCCATTTTCCTGCACTTCTAGACTGAGAGAGAGCAGCACTCTGAGATCACTTTCGTTTTCTCTGAACTGAGCAGGAGGGACTTCCTGCTTTCCTGCTGCTCAGAGTGTCACAGAGAGGGGAGGAGAGAGAGAGTGAGAGAGAGAGAGAGAGAGAGAGAGAGAGAGATAAAGAGGACAGAACTGATTGGTGGACGGGGAACTAAATATCTTGCACTTTTGCAGAACACATGACCGTTTAACTATTAGCTAAATTCATCAGCAAGAAATACAGCATTAAGTGGCTTTTACACACAGTGCTCCTCATGATCCAGGAGGGAGAGGAGCACACTTGGCTAAATCCCTCATGGTGGGACATATTATTAGGTACTTCTTATTTGACATTATTTTACGGACTGTTAAAGATTGATGGAAAATAACAGCCATTTTCAACAGTATTATTCTGTTATTTTAATGAAAGATGCATTTCTGTTGTAAATGGTCTGAATGTGAAAAGCATTATGGGACATTTTTTAGACAAGTCCTAATAAAGCCACTCTGCACAAGCAGCCTGCTTTAACCTCTTCATTACAGTTTGTACTTTAGACACATTTTACTGTGTTTTTATGAATTATTTAGCGTTGTATTAACAGTGATATCATGTGTTTATAAAAGCAGCATTTTACTGTACATTTCTACAACAGTGTAACAGGCAGGACTTGTTCATTTATTATGTATCAGTCAGGATCTGTGAAGGACCTGTTAGCATGTATTATGCATCAGCTAGGACCTGGGGAGAGTTCTCCTCCCGCGAGCTGTATTGGGCAGCGCCCACAGGTGTAGTCTGCGTCTATTGGGCATGACGTCAACACAGCATGGCGCCTATATCTATCCGGACTTGCGCAACAGCGTTTGTTTGGCGTGGTGAACGCAGGTAGTATGAGTTATTGCTCTACAGACGGTGGGTGGATCATGTTTTATAGGAAGTGTTCTGTCTGTTTGTTCAGTTGAGGTACTTAATAAATCTGAGTTCAGGTAACTGTGGTGCCGCATTAGTTAAAGTGGACTGGGTTCTATTGGTGGACCCATTTGGTATTAAGGTTACATTTACAGTAACTTATTGGAAACCCTGCTACTTTTTTTTTTGTTGCTACAAATCACTGCCATGTTTAAACAGTGTAACAAGCAGTGCAGTGATGCTGAGACTAATGCTGTGTATGAACCATAACACACTCTGCTCTGACAAATCTAATTTGTGTATATATTTATTTATTTTAATTAGTTTAGTGGACAGTCACATGAGCACAGCTAGTCAAGTCTCCCTGTTCCATCTCCAGCACCATCACACTGAATGTGGGGGTGACCCAACACAGTGCCCCAGGGGGTTCTGAGTTCTCTGCTGAAAAACTCAAATCACTTCATGAAGTTCACCAATGATAAACCAGTGCTGGGTCTGATCAGCATACAGAGAGGAGGTGCAGAGACTGACAGACTAGTGTAAAGTCAGCAGCCCTTACCTGAAGGTAGACAAGACTAAAGAAATGGTTGTTGACTTTAGGAGAACGCTACACAACCACTCTCCGCTCAACATCGACAGTCCAACAAGACTGCAACAGCACTTTCCCCACAAGCAATCTGACTCCAGTGAAAGCATTGCACTACATACTACCTCACTACATCCCTGGACTCTGCACATTTATTGACCTATTTAAAAAAAAAATGGCTGCTCTAACCTGTGCTGCACTCTACTGGTTTGAACATGATATGCACATTTTATTGCACAACCCTACTCCCCACTACTCTCAGACTCTTATTTATTTGCACTCTCTAGTCTGCACTGTATGCCTTGTGTTGTGCTGTCTGTATTCGCTTGTTCTGTGTTGGACTTTTGTTTCTGTCTGCACTGTGTTGCGTTGCACCATGGTCCTGGAGGATTGTTTTGTTTCACTGTGTACTGTGAGTTAAAATGACCAAGCCTCTTGACTTGGTCAGTCATAGCTGATTAAAATTTGTATAAATATCTATGCTGACATCAGACACCTTAAACTGATAACTGACCTTTTTGTTTGACTTTATAATCTGATTGAAGCTACAAACACTGCAGGAATCTACAGAACAGTCATCATGGTCTTGTTAGCACAACATGCCTTTAAAACTCCAACCAGAAGACCTCATAAAGAACTGAGGAGTGGATGTAGCTCTTTGGGAGGAGTCACATTATCTGCTGCTCCCAGAAAAAATCTCCCTCATGCTGGTTAAGGGTCAGCAGATGAGGATTGCACCTCCAGAAGCAAAAAGACCATAAAGCTAATCCGTAATGAGATTAGTCTGACTTGTGTTTCCAGGTATAGCAGGATTGTGTGAACTGATTCAGATAGACAATATGGTCAGTGTGAACTTGCTGCTGGTCATATCTCATATGGATTAGTAACCACTGAAAGAAGCACATCAGCATTATACAGAGATATGAAGTTTATAGTGGACAGTCACATGATCACAGCTAGTCCAGTCTCCCTGTTTCATCCTGTTTATCTCTCATACGTTTGTTACAATGTCCAGTCTTACATTTCTCTGGTGTTTAGATCAGCTCTTACATTTACATCACTACACTTCTCAAGTGGGTGGGTGTGAGACTCCCTCATTGTTCTCGAATCTCACAACAAACCTCTGAAATCTCCAACTTTACTAAATATCTGAGACTTCAAACTTATGCTGAAAGCATATTACTCAGCATGTTTGGATTCAGGGCCTTTATTCTGTCTTGATGTCCACTGTCTGCTGTGCAGCAAGAGGGACATCTTGTGCTGGTATGATGGTGCTATATGCCAAAGGCTAGATTACTGTAATGCACTTTTGTCAGGTTGTTCCAGCAGGAACCTCAATAAACTTCAGCTGGTTCAAAATGCTGCAGCCAGGGTCCTTACTAAAACTACAAACCGGATTCCAAAAAAGTTGGGATACTAAACAAATTGTGAATAAAAACTGAATACAATGATGTGGAGATGGCAAATGTCAATATTATATTCGTAATAGAACATAGATGACAGATCAAAAGTTTAATCTGAGTAAATGGAACATTTTAAAGGAGAAATATGTTGATTCAAAATTTCATGGCGTCAACAAATCCCAAAAAAGTTTGGACAAGTAGCAATAAGTGGCTGGAAAAAGGAAATTGAGCATATAACGAACAGCTGGAAGACCAATTAACACTAATTAGGTCAATTGACAACATGATTGGGTATAAAAAGAGCTTCTCAGAGTGTCAGTGTCTCTCTGAAGCCGCGATGGTAAGAGGATCACCAATTCCACCATTGTTGCGCAGAAAGATAGTGCAGCAATACCAGAATGGTGTTACCCAGCGTAAAATAGCAAAGACTTTTAAGTTATCATCATCAACCGTGCTTAACATCATCAAAAGATTCAGAGAATCTGGAACAATCGCTGTGTATAAGGGTCAAGGCCGTAAAACTCTACTGGATGCTCATGATCTCCGGGCCCTTAAACGTCACTGCACCTCAAACAGGAATGCCACTGTCAAGGAAATAACAGAATGGGCTCAGGAATACTTCCAGAAATCATTGTCAGTGAACACAATCCACCGTGCCATCCGCCGTTGCCAGCTGAAACTCTACAGTGCAAAGAGGAAGCCATTTCTAAGCAAGCTCCACAAGCTCAGACGTTTGCACTGGTCCAGGGGTCTTTTAAAATGGAGTGTGGCAAAATGGAAGACTGTTCTGTGGTCAGATGAGGCACGATTTGAAGTTCTTTATGGAACACTGGGACGCCATGTCATCCAGGCCAGAGAGAATCTTCTCCGAGTAAATGGCCACCCAGCCCGACCTGCTGGAAGATTGCCCGCTGAGGTCCCCTCTACCTGCGTCAAACCAGCTGCCACCTACTGGTCCAACCAGCAGGCCCCCCACCCACCACCACCCATAACTGCTACCTGTTTAATGACCATGTTAAAACCTAAAAAAAACCAAATGGACTCGTAACTGTCTGCCACTATTAATATCACCATTATGAACTATCTGTTGTATCTGGTTTGGTCATTTTTATCATTAATGTTTAAATAGTTCTGACCAGAGGAGGCTGGGTCCCCCTTGTGAGACTTGGTTCCTCCCAAGGTTTCTTCCTCCAGCTCTGAGGGAGTTTTTCCTTGCCACTGTCGCCATTGGCTTACTCACGGGGGTCTTTGATCCGTCATATCTTACGTTATTTTCTTCTTTCTTCTTTGTCTCTGTCTTTTATTAATCACTATTTATGTAAAGCTGCTTTGTGACGACAACAGTTGTAAAAAGCGCTTTACAAATAAATCTGACTTGACTATATCACAGTGTGCTGGGGCAGAGGTTCTAGTGCAGGGCATTTTCTACACACTGCTTTTCTCTTAGAGGAACTGGGAAGCTGTGTGTAACCTGTAATGGTAGAAACTGGTTCCTTCTAATGAACTTTATTCCAAATCCTCATGGATTTGTACTTTCCTGAGAGTTGAACGAGTTTAATACTATATAATCTAGTACTATCTAGTACATGTCACAGAGGGAGAAAACATGCCCTCGTTTTGGGGGGATTTCATGGAGTTGAGCGCTTTCACACGGTGTAATGGAGTTTGGGCGACCCCTAGTGGCAAGTGGTGAACTGCAGCTAGACTTAGCTTTGGTGCTTCTGAGCTGCGGTCCTTCAGCAGCAGACTGTGCTTCTAACGCTGGGGGCAGGAGCACAGCTCCGTGTTTTGTTGCTAAATTCAGATTAAAAACGTGTTTCAGTTAAAAATCCTCTACTCACTTAAACTATCATACAGATGAGCAAGTGTTGAGATGAAGACTGCACTGTTTTAGCTCGTAGTTCAGCTTTTATCAGCTTCGTCTTCGTTTCTCTGTCGTGAGTTTGGGTGAGGAGAACATGAGGCTCCATTTTCCTCTGTTTTCTCCAGTCCTGCTAGCGGTGGATGAACTAAGCCATGTTTTACTTTCATTAGAGATAATTGTATTTCTTTACCCAGCTTAAACCTGATCTGCAGTCATCACACCACCTAGAAGACTTTGAACCTCTCCAGCCCTTTTTTCCATTTCCAGTCTGAAATTACACTCCCACATCTTGAGGCTTTCTGCTCCAGCCTTATATAAACTAGAGGCAATTTCACCAGTTACTGAAAAGCCTTCACTTTTGGAGTAGAAAACATGTAGAAATATTGAAATTGATCTGCAGTGGTCAAAATATGATAAAAACCACAAAAAGAATTTTCCTGAATTTCATTTTAAAATCTAGATTTTAGAGACTATAAACTGAAGCCTTCATGTCCCCCAAAACTTTCTGCTTTGGACTCTCGTGTCACCATGGGTCTACTTTCACCAGGCAACATTTGGAGCTGATCCCTCCTCCTGATTTGAAGTTCTTCTAGCTGGAGCTGACAGTGAACAGGCTGCTTCTCCAAGTGTCCTTTTAGAGTCTCTAAAGTCTCCAACCTCTCCATCATAAGAACAGCTCATTTTACTGCAGGAAAGGGATCGTGTATTATCTGCACTTGATGGCAACATGTTATCCTGTATTTCTTCACCTTCTTTGACAAACTTACGTCATCCACCAGTTCTGATTGAATATTTTATTCTAGTGCCAAACCAAGAGCAATCACTAGTAGATAAGAGCAAAGAGGCAGGAGGGTCTAGTTTCACCTTTGCTTGTTTTATTTAGTCAGGTTTTCTTATTCTAGCTTTCACAGCTCTCACTGCTGTCCAACTCCAGCAAAGCCTCGGCTTCACTTTCCCGTTCCAACTCTGTCAAAATTTCTCCAACAGCATAAAATACTTTCTTCTATGATTTCTGAGTTTGTTTTGAAGCAATTTTTATTGATTATTGCTGCCAATAATTTCTTCCTTCCTGAGAAGCTGCTTCAGGAAACAATCCTTCAGAAGTAAAAAGGTTCTGGAGCTCAGATTTGAGAAGCTTCAGAGCTGCATGAATGAAATGCTGGATTTCTGATGGAAATCCATGATGTGAGCTGACAGACTGTAGATGAGCTGGTGTGAAAGGACTCCTTCACATCCTCACCTAATGCTTCCTTTTCCATCAGCTGTGTTACTGACAACCCTCTGAACTCTTCATCTGCGGCTGTTTAAACACTCAAGCAGCAGAGAGGCTGAGAGAATGTGGGTTCAGCTCTGTGGAGAAGACGTGAAGAAGAGTCTTCATGTGAAGAGCTTCATCTTTTTCTCTCAGTTAATGAATGAAAGAGAATCGTAGGAGATTCTTTTCAGATCTACAAGATTTAACACACACATCACTTCTTATCACATAACCTCACAGTGGATCCACCACAAACCCAGAACCCAGCGTAGAGCGGCTGAGTGAATGTGGTGTGGAGTGTGTGTAGGAGGGTCATTGTGTCAGAGACGCTGTAGAAGGACAGAGTTCCTGCACTGTGATCCACATACACTCCTATTCTGGAGGATGGTGGAGCTGAGACCTTAGTCCGAATGCTGTTGTGGAGAAAAGAGAGAGAGGAGGAACACACCAGACTCCAGGACTGACTGTTGCATCCAAACACACACTCATTACCCCCTCCTTTCCTGCTGATCCCTTTATATGAGACTGATATGTACACACACCCCCCTCCGCTCCACTCAACCTCCCAGTAACAACGTCCACACACACTCTCCTTACACAACACCTGATACCAGCTGTTAAACCTCTCTGGATGATCAGAGTATGGCTGGTCTTCTTCACTCCACATCACCACTCTGTTCTTCTCAGACAGTCTGAGGTGATTATTTACTGTGTTGGGATCCAGAGTCAGTCGACAGTGATCTACAGAAAAGTAAAGAAAAGAAAAGTTAAATTATTTAAAGTAAAACACTGTTGCTGAGTGTGTGTGTGTGCTTGTGTGTGTGTGTTTAATTCAGTACATGTCTGTGTGTGTGTTTGTCTTTTAATGTGTGTGAATTTGTTTCATTTAGTGTCGTGTTTGTGTGTGGGTATGTATGTGTGTTACACATACACTGCAGAAAGTCTTCTCTGGTTTTTGGCTCTGAGGATAAAATCTGAACTGCTGCAGCTGTGGAGACACACAAACACAACAGTCCAACAGCATAAATAGAATAGAATAGAATAGAGTAGAGTAGAGTAGAATAGAATTAAAATGTTTCTGAAGATTAAAGATAAAGTTTAAAACGTAAAAACAATCTTTATTTCTAAGAAACTTAGAAGATCAGTCATTTCAGTCTTTCTCTCTCTCTCTAAAACCGGATTTATCTGTTGATAAATATAACAGTTTTGTAGAAATATGAGAGAAGTAATAACAGTAATAATAGAAGAACAGCAATAATACAATAATTCATGTAAAGCAAATAAATGATATTTTTAAGGAGTGCTCTTTTAAATGTATGTGAATTACACTGATCAGTTACCAGCATCTTTCTTGTGTGTGTGTGTGTGTGTGTGTGTGTGTGTGTGTGTGTGTTATTGGTCTGATGAAATATGACACTCTGTTACAGTGTGAATCTGTAAGGGTGGACCAATTCCAGCCACCAGAGGGCAGCGGTAGTCCGATAATCAGTCCTAACTCCCAGCACCTGGTGAGCTGAGTATATATACTCCTCAAGGAACAACCAGAGTGGCTGGTTCTTTGTGGAGCACATAGTGTTTACAACATACAGGCGGTTATTTGGTGTCGTTTCATACACTGTGTTCCTTCTGTCTTGTTTCTTTTGGAAAGTTAGGTCTCACCCTTTCCTACTTTCCAATTTCTGTTCAAAAGAAGGCAGTGAGGTTTCTCCATCCCCTTCTCCTAGTTTACTCATTTATCTTTAGGAAGAACTGGAGGTTCAAGGAACCTTCCTCCTTTCCCTCCTTATTTTTCTGCCATAGCTTTGTTTGGGAGTCCAAGCTATTTAGTTCGCCTCAGTTCAAAGAAGGCAGCCAGCCTCCCCTGGCATCGTTGTCTGGTTTTCCTGCTCAAACCCTCCCTTGTGCAGTGGTAAAGTAGTGGTAAAGTACCTGGTTTCTGATCCCGTGGACCTGGGTTCAATTCCCACTGAAAGTTGGGATATCATTAAGTTCTGATACCCATGCCTTTCTGTTCCACATCTTGACAGCTAAGTGTTTAGGTCATATTCTAACTACCACTGGTAGCTCTATCGGTAGGGCCCTGGACTAGTCCCGCTAGTGCTACCATTACAGAATCAGCTGCTGGACACAGGTGGTGGCTGCAGTGCGTGGTCAGTGTGTAGAGGAACAGTAAGAGGAACAGAGTTCAATTAGATAATTTCTATGGAGCTCAGAGGAAACTTGTCTCACTTGTCCTCTTTCTGTCCAAGTAAAGATTCCCATCCTTATGTCTGACAGCAGGACAGCTGCTCTTACCATGTGGAGGGATCTTCCTGAACTCCTCTCTGCAGAATTCCTGTAGTCGCTCTTTCAGCTCAGAGACAGATTTCCTCACTCCATCAAATGAGGGATGTTGATGGACAGTGATGCTGGCTGAGTCCTCAGATCCAGAAGAGACACAGAGAGACTGGAAACTCTACAGAGAGAAGAAACACAATGGAGGAAGATGAAGGTGGAGAAGAGAGATGAAGGAGATCAGAGCAAATGAGACTAAAGAGAAAGTTGGGATTACAGACAGCTTTATTTAGTGGAGCTTAATGAACTTCTGCTGAGAGGAGCTTTACAAGCTTGATGAGGAGCAGCTTCCTCTGTAGATCAGTGAGTGTTACCTGGAGGAAATGGAGGTGATCCTCTGTGTGTGAAAGCTGCTCCAGCTCAGTGTGTCTCCTCTTTAGATCAGCCATCTCCTGCTGCAGTTTCTCCAGGAGTTCTTCAGCTCCACTCAGTTCAGCCTTCTCCTGAGCTCTGATCAGCTCTGTTAGCTCAGAGCGCTTTTTCTCAATTGAGCGGATCAGCTCAGTAAAGATCCTCTCACTGTCCTCCACTGCTGATTGTGCAGAGCGCTGTTACACACACACACACACACACACACACACACACACACAGAGTGAATATTCTCTAGAAGGCTAATGTAGCAGTGGTGTAAAAGTACTCTGATTCTGATGAGATCTGAGTAACAGTAAGAGTGAAGGAAAGGAGCTGGAGGAAGAATCAATCAGAGTAAAGAGGAAATATTTGCTAAAGGGAAGAAAGGAAAAGTGAAAGCTGCAATGAATCAAATCACTTCTAATGAATGTGATCTTTAGCAGAGCTGTTTCAGTACTGTGACCTGATCTGGATCCTATTTTCATTTATTTGTGTAAAGATTCAATTTTCTAGTATTTTACTGAACCACAGTAGGTTGGACTCATGTTTGAGGTAAACACTAAAACACAGAACAGTACTGAAGATCCTCACATTCTGATTATTAGATCTTTGTGTTGATTAAAAAATGTTGTAAATGATGTTGTAAAAAAGCATAGCAGGTAAATATTTCTGCTTTTTTACTTTAAAGCCGTTCTAACAACAACTGGAAGCTCCTATTCGATCAGTAACAGATCATTTGTTCAGGAAATGTAGTAAAAATAAGGTAACCTTGTTTATGTGGAGTCTGACACTGTATTACACACTGTTATCTATAAACATGGAAAAGAAATGATCTGTGCGTTTGTCAGGTTTTATAGATTAGAAATAGCTACATTAGCCTCAGTCCTTCACTGCAGAACTGAAAAGCAAACTTCAGACCCCGAACAGCTTTTGACTCTGTTTGGGAAAAGGAGAAAAACTGTGTCTTTCTGTTCTCACCTTAAGAGTGTTCACTGTCTGTTCCAGCTCCTGCAGCTTCTTCTGCTTCTCCTGGATCCTCTGCTGGAGTTTCTCCTGCATCTCTTTTAGCTGAGTCTATGAACAAACACATTTGATGATGTTTATGAATTTGTGTGAATTATGATCTAGATGGGTAGATGGCTGTTGGCTGGTTACACATTCACTAACTGCTCTGATCAGTTTATTGAACTCTTCCGTACAAACAGCATTTGAACTCATTCCTTCAAAATCTATGTACTAAAATCAAGAACCAACTTTCTTTAACTCGATCAACTGATTAATGAAACTCCTTCTGGATGAGGAATCTAATTAGTCTGAGCTGATTCTGAATGATCTAACAGTTCTCACCTGTTTCCTGCTTCTTTCTGTTGTAGCTGAGACTGTATCGTGTCCCCTGTGATCCTCCATTGTGCATAAATAGCAGATAGAGCTCTGATCAGTACGACAGTAGATCTCGATCAGTCTGTCATGCTGAGAGCAGATCTTCTCTTGTAGCTGGGTGGACGCTTTGACCAGCTTGTGCTTCTTCCAAGTAGGAACTTCAGAGTGAGGTTTAAGATGAGTTTCACAAAAGGAGGCCAGACACGTCAGACAGGACTTGATGGCTTTGAGTTTTCTCCCGGTGCAGAAATCACACTCCACATCTCCAGGTCCAGCGTAACGGGGAGCAGGAGAAGCAGCTTGGAGTTGTGTCTTCTTCAGTTTCTCCACCACTTCAGCCAGCATGTTGTTCCTGCGTAGAACAGGCCTTGGAGTGAACGTCTCTCTGCACTGGGGGCAGCTGTAGACCCCCTTCTGTTCATCCTGATCCCAGCAGCCATTAATACACACCATACAGAAACTGTGTCCACAGTGGATGGTCACTGGATCCTTCAGCAGATCCAGACAGACTGGACAGCTGAACTGCTCGTGATCTACTGAAATACTGGCCTCTGCCATTTTCCTGCACTTCTAGACTGAGAGAGAGCAGCACTCTGAGATCACTTTCGTTTTCTCTGAACTGAGCAGGAGGGACTTCCTGCTTTCCTGCTGCTCAGAGTGTCACAGAGAGGGGAGGAGAGAGAGAGTGAGAGAGAGAGAGAGAGAGAGAGAGAGAGAGATAAAGAGGACAGAACTGATTGGTGGACGGGGAACTAAATATCTTGCACTTTTGCAGAACACATGACCGTTTAACTATTAGCTAAATTCATCAGCAAGAAATACAGCATTAAGTGGCTTTTACACACAGTGCTCCTCATGATCCAGGAGGGAGAGGAGCACACTTGGCTAAATCCCTCATGGTGGGACATATTATTAGGTACTTCTTATTTGACATTATTTTACGGACTGTTAAAGATTGATGGAAAATAACAGCCATTTTCAACAGTATTATTCTGTTATTTTAATGAAAGATGCATTTCTGTTGTAAATGGTCTGAATGTGAAAAGCATTATGGGACATTTTTTAGACAAGTCCTAATAAAGCCACTCTGCACAAGCAGCCTGCTTTAACCTCTTCATTACAGTTTGTACTTTAGACACATTTTACTGTGTTTTTATGAATTATTTAGCGTTGTATTAACAGTGATATCATGTGTTTATAAAAGCAGCATTTTACTGTACATTTCTACAACAGTGTAACAGGCAGGACTTGTTCATTTATTATGTATCAGTCAGGATCTGTGAAGGACCTGTTAGCATGTATTATGCATCAGCTAGGACCTGGGGAGAGTTCTCCTCCCGCGAGCTGTATTGGGCAGCGCCCACAGGTGTAGTCTGCGTCTATTGGGCATGACGTCAACACAGCATGGCGCCTATATCTATCCGGACTTGCGCAACAGCGTTTGTTTGGCGTGGTGAACGCAGGTAGTATGAGTTATTGCTCTACAGACGGTGGGTGGATCATGTTTTATAGGAAGTGTTCTGTCTGTTTGTTCAGTTGAGGTACTTAATAAATCTGAGTTCAGGTAACTGTGGTGCCGCATTAGTTAAAGTGGACTGGGTTCTATTGGTGGACCCATTTGGTATTAAGGTTACATTTACAGTAACTTATTGGAAACCCTGCTACTTTTTTTTTTGTTGCTACAAATCACTGCCATGTTTAAACAGTGTAACAAGCAGTGCAGTGATGCTGAGACTAATGCTGTGTATGAACCATAACACACTCTGCTCTGACAAATCTAATTTGTGTATATATTTATTTATTTTAATTAGTTTAGTGGACAGTCACATGAGCACAGCTAGTCAAGTCTCCCTGTTCCATCTCCAGCACCATCACACTGAATGTGGGGGTGACCCAACACAGTGCCCCAGGGGGTTCTGAGTTCTCTGCTGAAAAACTCAAATCACTTCATGAAGTTCACCAATGATAAACCAGTGCTGGGTCTGATCAGCATACAGAGAGGAGGTGCAGAGACTGACAGACTAGTGTAAAGTCAGCAGCCCTTACCTGAAGGTAGACAAGACTAAAGAAATGGTTGTTGACTTTAGGAGAACGCTACACAACCACTCTCCGCTCAACATCGACAGTCCAACAAGACTGCAACAGCACTTTCCCCACAAGCAATCTGACTCCAGTGAAAGCATTGCACTACATACTACCTCACTACATCCCTGGACTCTGCACATTTATTGACCTATTTAAAAAAAAAATGGCTGCTCTAACCTGTGCTGCACTCTACTGGTTTGAACATGATATGCACATTTTATTGCACAACCCTACTCCCCACTACTCTCAGACTCTTATTTATTTGCACTCTCTAGTCTGCACTGTATGCCTTGTGTTGTGCTGTCTGTATTCGCTTGTTCTGTGTTGGACTTTTGTTTCTGTCTGCACTGTGTTGCGTTGCACCATGGTCCTGGAGGATTGTTTTGTTTCACTGTGTACTGTGAGTTAAAATGACCAAGCCTCTTGACTTGGTCAGTCATAGCTGATTAAAATTTGTATAAATATCTATGCTGACATCAGACACCTTAAACTGATAACTGACCTTTTTGTTTGACTTTATAATCTGATTGAAGCTACAAACACTGCAGGAATCTACAGAACAGTCATCATGGTCTTGTTAGCACAACATGCCTTTAAAACTCCAACCAGAAGACCTCATAAAGAACTGAGGAGTGGATGTAGCTCTTTGGGAGGAGTCACATTATCTGCTGCTCCCAGAAAAAATCTCCCTCATGCTGGTTAAGGGTCAGCAGATGAGGATTGCACCTCCAGAAGCAAAAAGACCATAAAGCTAATCCGTAATGAGATTAGTCTGACTTGTGTTTCCAGGTATAGCAGGATTGTGTGAACTGATTCAGATAGACAATATGGTCAGTGTGAACTTGCTGCTGGTCATATCTCATATGGATTAGTAACCACTGAAAGAAGCACATCAGCATTATACAGAGATATGAAGTTTATAGTGGACAGTCACATGATCACAGCTAGTCCAGTCTCCCTGTTTCATCCTGTTTATCTCTCATACGTTTGTTACAATGTCCAGTCTTACATTTCTCTGGTGTTTAGATCAGCTCTTACATTTACATCACTACACTTCTCAAGTGGGTGGGTGTGAGACTCCCTCATTGTTCTCGAATCTCACAACAAACCTCTGAAATCTCCAACTTTACTAAATATCTGAGACTTCAAACTTATGCTGAAAGCATATTACTCAGCATGTTTGGATTCAGGGCCTTTATTCTGTCTTGATGTCCACTGTCTGCTGTGCAGCAAGAGGGACATCTTGTGCTGGTATGATGGTGCTATATGCCAAAGGCTAGATTACTGTAATGCACTTTTGTCAGGTTGTTCCAGCAGGAACCTCAATAAACTTCAGCTGGTTCAAAATGCTGCAGCCAGGGTCCTTACTAAAACTACAAACCGGATTCCAAAAAAGTTGGGATACTAAACAAATTGTGAATAAAAACTGAATACAATGATGTGGAGATGGCAAATGTCAATATTATATTCGTAATAGAACATAGATGACAGATCAAAAGTTTAATCTGAGTAAATGGAACATTTTAAAGGAGAAATATGTTGATTCAAAATTTCATGGCGTCAACAAATCCCAAAAAAGTTTGGACAAGTAGCAATAAGTGGCTGGAAAAAGGAAATTGAGCATATAACGAACAGCTGGAAGACCAATTAACACTAATTAGGTCAATTGACAACATGATTGGGTATAAAAAGAGCTTCTCAGAGTGTCAGTGTCTCTCTGAAGCCGCGATGGTAAGAGGATCACCAATTCCACCATTGTTGCGCAGAAAGATAGTGCAGCAATACCAGAATGGTGTTACCCAGCGTAAAATAGCAAAGACTTTTAAGTTATCATCATCAACCGTGCTTAACATCATCAAAAGATTCAGAGAATCTGGAACAATCGCTGTGTATAAGGGTCAAGGCCGTAAAACTCTACTGGATGCTCATGATCTCCGGGCCCTTAAACGTCACTGCACCTCAAACAGGAATGCCACTGTCAAGGAAATAACAGAATGGGCTCAGGAATACTTCCAGAAATCATTGTCAGTGAACACAATCCACCGTGCCATCCGCCGTTGCCAGCTGAAACTCTACAGTGCAAAGAGGAAGCCATTTCTAAGCAAGCTCCACAAGCTCAGACGTTTGCACTGGTCCAGGGGTCTTTTAAAATGGAGTGTGGCAAAATGGAAGACTGTTCTGTGGTCAGATGAGGCACGATTTGAAGTTCTTTATGGAACACTGGGACGCCATGTCATCCAGGCCAGAGAGAATCTTCTCCGAGTAAATGGCCACCCAGCCCGACCTGCTGGAAGATTGCCCGCTGAGGTCCCCTCTACCTGCGTCAAACCAGCTGCCACCTACTGGTCCAACCAGCAGGCCCCCCACCCACCACCACCCATAACTGCTACCTGTTTAATGACCATGTTAAAACCTAAAAAAAACCAAATGGACTCGTAACTGTCTGCCACTATTAATATCACCATTATGAACTATCTGTTGTATCTGGTTTGGTCATTTTTATCATTAATGTTTAAATAGTTCTGACCAGAGGAGGCTGGGTCCCCCTTGTGAGACTTGGTTCCTCCCAAGGTTTCTTCCTCCAGCTCTGAGGGAGTTTTTCCTTGCCACTGTCGCCATTGGCTTACTCACGGGGGTCTTTGATCCGTCATATCTTACGTTATTTTCTTCTTTCTTCTTTGTCTCTGTCTTTTATTAATCACTATTTATGTAAAGCTGCTTTGTGACGACAACAGTTGTAAAAAGCGCTTTACAAATAAATCTGACTTGACTATATCACAGTGTGCTGGGGCAGAGGTTCTAGTGCAGGGCATTTTCTACACACTGCTTTTCTCTTAGAGGAACTGGGAAGCTGTGTGTAACCTGTAATGGTAGAAACTGGTTCCTTCTAATGAACTTTATTCCAAATCCTCATGGATTTGTACTTTCCTGAGAGTTGAACGAGTTTAATACTATATAATCTAGTACTATCTAGTACATGTCACAGAGGGAGAAAACATGCCCTCGTTTTGGGGGGATTTCATGGAGTTGAGCGCTTTCACACGGTGTAATGGAGTTTGGGCGACCCCTAGTGGCAAGTGGTGAACTGCAGCTAGACTTAGCTTTGGTGCTTCTGAGCTGCGGTCCTTCAGCAGCAGACTGTGCTTCTAACGCTGGGGGCAGGAGCACAGCTCCGTGTTTTGTTGCTAAATTCAGATTAAAAACGTGTTTCAGTTAAAAATCCTCTACTCACTTAAACTATCATACAGATGAGCAAGTGTTGAGATGAAGACTGCACTGTTTTAGCTCGTAGTTCAGCTTTTATCAGCTTCGTCTTCGTTTCTCTGTCGTGAGTTTGGGTGAGGAGAACATGAGGCTCCATTTTCCTCTGTTTTCTCCAGTCCTGCTAGCGGTGGATGAACTAAGCCATGTTTTACTTTCATTAGAGATAATTGTATTTCTTTACCCAGCTTAAACCTGATCTGCAGTCATCACACCACCTAGAAGACTTTGAACCTCTCCAGCCCTTTTTTCCATTTCCAGTCTGAAATTACACTCCCACATCTTGAGGCTTTCTGCTCCAGCCTTATATAAACTAGAGGCAATTTCACCAGTTACTGAAAAGCCTTCACTTTTGGAGTAGAAAACATGTAGAAATATTGAAATTGATCTGCAGTGGTCAAAATATGATAAAAACCACAAAAAGAATTTTCCTGAATTTCATTTTAAAATCTAGATTTTAGAGACTATAAACTGAAGCCTTCATGTCCCCCAAAACTTTCTGCTTTGGACTCTCGTGTCACCATGGGTCTACTTTCACCAGGCAACATTTGGAGCTGATCCCTCCTCCTGATTTGAAGTTCTTCTAGCTGGAGCTGACAGTGAACAGGCTGCTTCTCCAAGTGTCCTTTTAGAGTCTCTAAAGTCTCCAACCTCTCCATCATAAGAACAGCTCATTTTACTGCAGGAAAGGGATCGTGTATTATCTGCACTTGATGGCAACATGTTATCCTGTATTTCTTCACCTTCTTTGACAAACTTACGTCATCCACCAGTTCTGATTGAATATTTTATTCTAGTGCCAAACCAAGAGCAATCACTAGTAGATAAGAGCAAAGAGGCAGGAGGGTCTAGTTTCACCTTTGCTTGTTTTATTTAGTCAGGTTTTCTTATTCTAGCTTTCACAGCTCTCACTGCTGTCCAACTCCAGCAAAGCCTCGGCTTCACTTTCCCGTTCCAACTCTGTCAAAATTTCTCCAACAGCATAAAATACTTTCTTCTATGATTTCTGAGTTTGTTTTGAAGCAATTTTTATTGATTATTGCTGCCAATAATTTCTTCCTTCCTGAGAAGCTGCTTCAGGAAACAATCCTTCAGAAGTAAAAAGGTTCTGGAGCTCAGATTTGAGAAGCTTCAGAGCTGCATGAATGAAATGCTGGATTTCTGATGGAAATCCATGATGTGAGCTGACAGACTGTAGATGAGCTGGTGTGAAAGGACTCCTTCACATCCTCACCTAATGCTTCCTTTTCCATCAGCTGTGTTACTGACAACCCTCTGAACTCTTCATCTGCGGCTGTTTAAACACTCAAGCAGCAGAGAGGCTGAGAGAATGTGGGTTCAGCTCTGTGGAGAAGACGTGAAGAAGAGTCTTCATGTGAAGAGCTTCATCTTTTTCTCTCAGTTAATGAATGAAAGAGAATCGTAGGAGATTCTTTTCAGATCTACAAGATTTAACACACACATCACTTCTTATCACATAACCTCACAGTGGATCCACCACAAACCCAGAACCCAGCGTAGAGCGGCTGAGTGAATGTGGTGTGGAGTGTGTGTAGGAGGGTCATTGTGTCAGAGACGCTGTAGAAGGACAGAGTTCCTGCACTGTGATCCACATACACTCCTATTCTGGAGGATGGTGGAGCTGAGACCTTAGTCCGAATGCTGTTGTGGAGAAAAGAGAGAGAGGAGGAACACACCAGACTCCAGGACTGACTGTTGCATCCAAACACACACTCATTACCCCCTCCTTTCCTGCTGATCCCTTTATATGAGACTGATATGTACACACACCCCCCTCCGCTCCACTCAACCTCCCAGTAACAACGTCCACACACACTCTCCTTACACAACACCTGATACCAGCTGTTAAACCTCTCTGGATGATCAGAGTATGGCTGGTCTTCTTCACTCCACATCACCACTCTGTTCTTCTCAGACAGTCTGAGGTGATTATTTACTGTGTTGGGATCCAGAGTCAGTCGACAGTGATCTACAGAAAAGTAAAGAAAAGAAAAGTTAAATTATTTAAAGTAAAACACTGTTGCTGAGTGTGTGTGTGTGCTTGTGTGTGTGTGTTTAATTCAGTACATGTCTGTGTGTGTGTTTGTCTTTTAATGTGTGTGAATTTGTTTCATTTAGTGTCGTGTTTGTGTGTGGGTATGTATGTGTGTTACACATACACTGCAGAAAGTCTTCTCTGGTTTTTGGCTCTGAGGATAAAATCTGAACTGCTGCAGCTGTGGAGACACACAAACACAACAGTCCAACAGCATAAATAGAATAGAATAGAATAGAGTAGAGTAGAGTAGAATAGAATTAAAATGTTTCTGAAGATTAAAGATAAAGTTTAAAACGTAAAAACAATCTTTATTTCTAAGAAACTTAGAAGATCAGTCATTTCAGTCTTTCTCTCTCTCTCTAAAACCGGATTTATCTGTTGATAAATATAACAGTTTTGTAGAAATATGAGAGAAGTAATAACAGTAATAATAGAAGAACAGCAATAATACAATAATTCATGTAAAGCAAATAAATGATATTTTTAAGGAGTGCTCTTTTAAATGTATGTGAATTACACTGATCAGTTACCAGCATCTTTCTTGTGTGTGTGTGTGTGTGTGTGTGTGTGTGTGTGTGTGTTATTGGTCTGATGAAATATGACACTCTGTTACAGTGTGAATCTGTAAGGGTGGACCAATTCCAGCCACCAGAGGGCAGCGGTAGTCCGATAATCAGTCCTAACTCCCAGCACCTGGTGAGCTGAGTATATATACTCCTCAAGGAACAACCAGAGTGGCTGGTTCTTTGTGGAGCACATAGTGTTTACAACATACAGGCGGTTATTTGGTGTCGTTTCATACACTGTGTTCCTTCTGTCTTGTTTCTTTTGGAAAGTTAGGTCTCACCCTTTCCTACTTTCCAATTTCTGTTCAAAAGAAGGCAGTGAGGTTTCTCCATCCCCTTCTCCTAGTTTACTCATTTATCTTTAGGAAGAACTGGAGGTTCAAGGAACCTTCCTCCTTTCCCTCCTTATTTTTCTGCCATAGCTTTGTTTGGGAGTCCAAGCTATTTAGTTCGCCTCAGTTCAAAGAAGGCAGCCAGCCTCCCCTGGCATCGTTGTCTGGTTTTCCTGCTCAAACCCTCCCTTGTGCAGTGGTAAAGTAGTGGTAAAGTACCTGGTTTCTGATCCCGTGGACCTGGGTTCAATTCCCACTGAAAGTTGGGATATCATTAAGTTCTGATACCCATGCCTTTCTGTTCCACATCTTGACAGCTAAGTGTTTAGGTCATATTCTAACTACCACTGGTAGCTCTATCGGTAGGGCCCTGGACTAGTCCCGCTAGTGCTACCATTACAGAATCAGCTGCTGGACACAGGTGGTGGCTGCAGTGCGTGGTCAGTGTGTAGAGGAACAGTAAGAGGAACAGAGTTCAATTAGATAATTTCTATGGAGCTCAGAGGAAACTTGTCTCACTTGTCCTCTTTCTGTCCAAGTAAAGATTCCCATCCTTATGTCTGACAGCAGGACAGCTGCTCTTACCATGTGGAGGGATCTTCCTGAACTCCTCTCTGCAGAATTCCTGTAGTCGCTCTTTCAGCTCAGAGACAGATTTCCTCACTCCATCAAATGAGGGATGTTGATGGACAGTGATGCTGGCTGAGTCCTCAGATCCAGAAGAGACACAGAGAGACTGGAAACTCTACAGAGAGAAGAAACACAATGGAGGAAGATGAAGGTGGAGAAGAGAGATGAAGGAGATCAGAGCAAATGAGACTAAAGAGAAAGTTGGGATTACAGACAGCTTTATTTAGTGGAGCTTAATGAACTTCTGCTGAGAGGAGCTTTACAAGCTTGATGAGGAGCAGCTTCCTCTGTAGATCAGTGAGTGTTACCTGGAGGAAATGGAGGTGATCCTCTGTGTGTGAAAGCTGCTCCAGCTCACTGTGTCTCCTCTTTAGATCAGCCATCTCCTGCTGCAGTTTCTCCAGGAGTTCTTCAGCTCCACTCAGTTCAGCCTTCTCCTGAGCTCTGATCAGCTCTGTTAGCTCAGAGCGCTTTTTCTCAATGGAGCGGATCAGCTCAGTGAAGATCCTCTCACTGTCCTCCACTGCTGACTGTGCAGAGCGCTGTTACACACATACACACACACACACACACACACACACACACACACACACACACACACACAGAGTGAATATTCTCTACAAGGTTAATGTAGCAGTGGTGTAAAAGTACTGTAAAAGTAAAAGTTCTGATAAGATCTGAGTAACAGTAAGAGTGAAGGAAAGTAGTTCAGAGGGATTAGGAGTAAAGAATCAGAGTAAAGAGGAAATATAAGCAGCAGCTGATCTTAGAACATGAGTTTGAACATATTCATTAAAGCATTCCAAGACATATTTTGGTGCTAATCTATGATCAAATGTATAAACCAGTATAAATACTTTATAATCCATTGAGAAAGTTAAAAATCATTAAAGGTCATTGAAAACCTTTAAGAGATTTAAATGATTTAGACATTTTATTTTATTTTAAAATCACTTCTAAATGAGGCAGGTAGCTGTAGTCTAATGAAATTAAATGTGTTTATTCTTTTTTGTGTAATAGTGCTCTGACTACAACGGTCTGAACAAGCTGTAGTTGATCAGTTGTGTTTTAAACACAATGCATAACACATTACAATAGTCTAATAGTTCAGGTTCTCATGATCTTTCAGTTTGACAAAAGGTCTAAACATTTTTTATTTCTTAACTGAAGGAGAGTAAAAGTTTTCTAACAATCAAAGTAAGATTTAAAGGTCAGGGTGGAGTCTAAAGGTATCTAATTTCATATTCAGTTAATTACTATTGTAAAAATAAAAATACAATTTAATATTTTACTTTTTTACTTCACATACCTTCTAACACAAACTACAAAATGTAGTACCAATCACTTATCTCTTCACTGGCTGACTGGAGGAGATCCAGACTGAGCTCTGAAATATCAAATCTCTGCTCAGTACTCACCTTAAGAGTGTTCACTGTCTGCTCCACCTCCTGTAGCTTCCTCTGCTTCTCCTGGATCCTCTGCTGGAGTTTCTCCTGCATCTCTTTTAGCTGATTCTGTGAATGTTTATTACTTTTTGTGAATTATGACCTACAAAGATTAGTAATAACTGGCATCTGAAGATGTAATGTTAATTTTTTTCACAGAGCTGTCTTTTAGACTATTACTTTTATACAATTACTTTAATATTAGTAATATTATGACATATTACGGTCACACACACAAGTATTTCCATTGCGGCATAACACTACATGCGAAATTGTGATTTTGTCTTTGCATCATCGGTTCATTTTGGCTAGAAAACATTTAAAAGATAATCACAACGCTCATTTTGTTTGTTTCAAGCTTGTGTTATCAAGGCCCCTTTCACTAGCTTAAATAAAGCCTATTCTAACGTTACTGATTCCTTGGTATTTTGGTAGGTTATACAGTTATAAGTGGCTATAAACAGAACATTCTGCTATAAGCTTTCTTTAGCTTGTCTGTTGTATGGCCTTCTTTCTTTTAAGTATGTACAACGGTCCATTGCTCAGTAAAATTGAACTAAACTGACTGACTGAAAGAGTTAGCTGCTCAAGCTTTTGGAAAGATGCTGGGGCATTATAAGGAATGAAGTGCCTGTAATGAATTTGCATGGTGTGTCCTGTACTACTGCTCAGCAATGGGAAGAAATTGACTTTGACTTTGTCTAATAATGCCCCTGTGTCACACTGTCTTATGAGCACAACAACCCAGGTAGATGGGTGTCGGCTGATTAATAAAACTCCTTCCTCATCCAGAAGGAGTTTCATTAATCAGCTGACACCCATCTAGTCTGAGCTGATTCTGAATGATCTAACAGTTCTCACCTGTTTCCTGCTTCTTTCTGTTGTAGCTGAGACTGTATCGTGTCCCCTGTGATCCTCCATTGTGCATAAATAGCAGATAGAGCTCTGATCAGTACGACAGTAGATCTCGATCAGTCTGTCATGCTGAGAGCAGATCTTCTCTTGTAGCTGGGTGGACGCTTTGACCAGCTTGTGCTTCTTCAGTCCAGGAACTTCATAGTGAGGTTTAAGATGAGTTTCACAAAAGGAGGCCAGACACATCAGACAGGACTTGATGGCTTTGAGTTTTCTCCCGGTACAGAAATCACACTCCACATCTCCAGGTCCAGCATAACGGGGAGCAGGAGAAGCAGCTTGGAGTTGTGTCTTCTTCAGTTTCTCCACCACTTCAGCCAGCATGTTGTTCCTGCGTAGAACAGGCCTTGGAGTGAACGTCTCTCTGCACTGGGGGCAGCTGTAGACCCCCCTCTGTTCATCCTGATCCCAGCAGCCATTAATACACACCATACAGAAACTGTGTCCACAGTGGATGGTCACTGGATCCTTCAGCAGATCCAGACAGACTGGACAGCTGAACTGCTCGTGATCTACTGAAATACTGGCCTCTGCCATTTTCCTGCACTTCTAGACTGAGAGAGAGCAGCACTCTGAGATCACTTTCGTTTTCTCTGAACTGAGCAGGAGGGACTTCCTGCTTTCCTGCTGCTCAGAGTGTCACAGAGAGGGAGAGGGAGAGGGAGAGAGAGAGAGAGAGGACAGAACTGACATCCCATCTACTACATTTGTACTTCTACTCAAGTTTTCTTTTTGGTAAAGACTTTTAAAGTAAATTACTGTTTCTTGAGTATTGCTTTGAATTACAACCTCTGCTGCTGGTAATTAAAAAAAATGTTGTCAGTCTCGACTTTAATAAAATAATATTAGGTATGAACACCCAGGTTCTGTCTCACTGTCTGTCTGTCTTCTTGGCTCTCTGTCTGTCTTTCAGCTGGGGTTCTCTACAGCTTTTGATAAACATCTACAGCTACAACGTGATATACACATATTTCTGTTATGTAAGAATCATCTAGTGCTCAAGTGGTTTTGTTTTTTTGAACGACTTGCAAAATCGAATATTATATTATTTTAATATTATTAATATTTGGTACGTTTTTCTGCAGCAAATGTGAGTGTTATACATTCGCAACTTTGAATAGAAGCGCTGGTTTACGGTGTAGTTGCTGGATTTATCCGCCAGGGGCAGCACCGCAGAGCTGCGTCCCACCGTACCATAACCCCCTGCAGTGCGCATGCGCGTCCTCTTCGGTCCTGCGCTACGAGGGCAACCATGGTATGTAAAACGGAGCAGGAAATTTTCACCCAAAATCCGATATAATCCTGTAAATATCAGCACTCTAGTTCTTATTAACCTTTAAAATATGAATCTATAATACATCGACCCCAAGGTCAATGCTTTATTTGATTACGTTTTTGTCTAATTTGATCATTTAAACTCTTGTTAGCCGTTATCAGGAACCTGAGCTCAACAGACAGCAGTGATGGTGGTTAAAAGCAGAATAACTAGGGTGTGCTCATTACATTTCACATATAACGTGAATAAAATACAGGATTTCTGATGGCGTTGGGATTTTAACATTGAAAATGGACTGTTTTAATCCAGTTATTCGGATGCTTTAGCTTCGTTAGCCGCAAGCTATGGCTAAGGGACAGTCAGCGCCACGCTGAGTAAAGTGTAGCAGAAATTTAGCGTTGGGGTTTTTCTTCTTCAAGTGAGGTTAATGTGTTAACATGGCCACGGCACGAACGTTTTGTCCTTTAGGAAGAGCTTTAAGGTACAAATTTAGTTGAAGTTGATAACTCGACAGCTTCGTATATCGATTTTCTGCTCCACCTTAAGTGGTGCAGCAGTTCCATTCTGCTGCCCGAACCGCCGCCTTAATGGCACTGCACAATTTAAGGTGGACCAGAAAAGTGGAGCTAGACTTTTCTTGTGTTTTGGCGTTTTTGCAGGTGAACGTACCGAAAACCCGCAGGACTTACTGCAAGAAGTGCAAGAAGCACCAGCCTCATAAAGTTACCCAGTACAAGAAGGGCAAAGACTCTCTTTATGCCCAGGGTAAGTGTTCACCCTGTATTTAACAAGGACTAAAAGGTCCATGAATGCCAGGACCATGTGTGCGGAAGAAGGTGAGGATTGTGGTTTGTGACCATTATTTTATTTGTGTCTTTTTCAGGTAAGAGGCGTTACGACAGAAAGCAGAGCGGTTACGGTGGACAAACAAAGCCTATTTTCAGGAAAAAGGTAGGAAAGTGACAGGCTTTGAGACAGTTGTGTATGTTTGACTCTGAAAGGACCAATTCAGCAAGAGGGGAGGGATGAAGAATATGTAGTTCACCGTATCATTGGCTTGGTTGCACATGTAACATTTTAGTGAAGAAATAGCATTTAAAGCTCTATTTTGTCACTTGTAATCCACTTTGTATATTCTACAGCTATTGACTTGCACTGTATCTAGCCTTCAGTGTCACTTTTAAACTGGTCCTAAAGAGGACCTTGCATAGTATGTGTAAACCAAGAGAAACCAGGTAGCCCAAAAAAGAAGCTGGATGTTACAAAGTACTGTTCTTTCCAGGCTGATGCGTCTGTGTCGTGTATTCTTCAGTTATCAAAATTTTGGGATGTTTAAACATCATTCATTGCTAGCTGATCAGAGTTTGGGGGAGGGGGGGGGGTTAAATAAAGCTTTTATCACTTGATTCTTGGATCAAGTTAGGTTTGAGATGTACAAGGGTATAACAATAAAAATGAAAAGAAATATGCTTGGTGACCGGAACACTGCTATTTTGAACAAGGCGTATCTGTAACCCTAACACTAAAATGTGATATTGGCCAGTACTCACTACAGCTATTTTTCACATTGAGACTGTAGACAATGCTTATTAACAAACATTTGTGTTGATGTAGGCCAAAACCACAAAGAAGATCGTGCTAAGGCTGGAGTGTGTAGAGCCGAACTGCCGTTCCAAGAGGATGCTGGCCATTAAGAGATGCAAACACTTTGAGTTGGGTGGAGACAAGAAGAGAAAGGTAATGTTTTCCATACACTCAAAAATCACTAAAGCTATGTTCACACTGCAAGTCTGTGCATACATGTGCAATCCAATGTTTTCAAATCGGATTAGGGTCACTTTTATGTGATCCTAGACCCCAAATATCAAAGTGCTATACCGTGTATCATCGCCCATGTTGTACACTCATCATTCCTGTTTTTGTTCATGAATGAATAACTTTCCTTCACAACAAACAAAACCTTGTTTTAGCAGTAGTTGTATTTCAGCTATTGTTTGAGCAGGGTTATACACTTTAATTTGGGTCCAGCCAGTAAATGCAAGTACGGTAAAGGCACCAAGACAATTGGCCAATAAAAGCTTAAACTGTCACTATCAAATCTTCCCTTTTAGACACCCTACTGTTTTTATCATACAGTGCTCTCTACTGGTCAGGTTTGGTCAGTGTAGTTAACCTCAATCTTTGGGAATGAACATCTGAAAACCTGTATGTTGCACCAAGAACCTGTGAAATAAAATTCAACTAATGTTTAAGCAATGTTTGTTCGAAGCACATGCCATTTCAGGAACTTTTTCAGATTTGTTTTAGACACATTACATTTGTCATTTACGTTTATAAATGTGAATGGTCAAGATTGTCAAATCCGAATAGTCAAATTTGAATTTATGAATGAGGCTTGTCTTCAAATACACACTTAAGATTTGTGTAAGGTGGGATCAGGCATATATCCCAGTGGAATCAGATGAACACAAAGCAGTAAAATGAATATATGCTCATATAGAGTGATGCTTAATGAGTTGGCATTAACAATAAGTTAAGTTCCGTTTCCGTGTTTTTGAACATGGTTCTAGATGGTTTTTAATTTAAGACGATTTGTGAAGTCATATGGTTTAATGTTGCGTTGTGTTCTAGCATTAATTTATGTTGCACTGTGTCATTTTGTTTAAGAGTGTGGTTGTTGCCAAAGCAAATGCTGCTGGGTTAAAATAAATAAAAATCCAAGAGTCAGTTGGTGCAAATCTGATTAAAGTCCTTCTAGCATAACATAGAATTTATGTATTTTTTGCGAAGTGGTGGTAAAAATTAGTCTGCACTGTGATATTTTGTGTTAATGTACTCAATAGGTCAGTTTTCTGGCAACAGTTAAATGTCTTATGTTGCGCAAGTAGTTTTTGGATTTCCTGTCTGGATTTGGTCAGGGCTTAATCCAAGATTGGGATTTAATTAGTGTCGTACTTTCAATGCCTATTGAAATTTAATGCAAATTAAAATGTGATGTCTTGTGTCATGGCTGCTTATAGACTTAGTGCAGTGCATTTCTTGTGTTGAGAAAGGGTGCTAATAGAACAATGAGGCAAAATCCTCAGAATAAAGTATGCCTGCAACAGTGGATGCATTTTAAACCTTTCTCTCTTATTTATTTTTTTATATATATATATATATATATATATATATATATATATATATATATATATATATATATATATATATATAAATAATCAAAATTATATTCTATTATAAATCACTTACTTTTAGCTGCACAAAGTAGTTAAGACCTAATTTGGCTTCTGCACTTAATTATTTGGCCACACTGTGGTGCTGATGGTTAAACATCTGCAGTTTGAACATATCTGGGGCCTTTGAAGTTTGGCCTGTTTGGAAATTTCAGACTTCTGCAGTCCTGTTTCGTAGACTTAACAATTACGCTGTGGGACGTTCACTGTGCTCGCTGTCAAGTAGAGCGTAAAAAGCACTCAATCTATTGAGATTGTCCTTTCTCAAGGCATGTTGTACTGCGGGGAAGGAGCTGCACCTTTTTTCTTTTAATTACTGTAAGTATAGGTCAATGTAACAGGTAAAATAAGAGCAGCTTTGTGCCCCCTAGTCTAGCAGCACAGAGAGGGTTGAGGCTTTAGATTGAGATCAACCTAGTATTTCAGTCTCACTTGGTTTTGTCTAAAATGCCAAATGCTTGTTATAAAAGTATTGAGCTATGCTCATTTTCAGATTCTGTAGCCATTTAGTTATTATACATATTTCACATCTAGTCTCAGCACAATTGAAATTGATGTCCTGCTCAATTTTGTAATCTGGTCGCAATTTGTGTGTAACTTATGCCCTCTAACAAGACGTGTCTTCAAAACTAGACCTTTGCATAAGAAAAATTCCACTTTTTCCATATTTTGAACATTTATATACTGTTCATCATTTGCCCCTTTTAAGAGTCATTTATTAGTCCCGCAGTGGGGAAATTAAGTTTGATTAAAATCTTCAGTGTTAAATATGCACATGTAGTTGGACATGATGACTATTGTAAGATCACCCAAGCATGCCATTTGATTTCCCAGAAGTATAAATTATTTTTCCATAGAAAATGTTCATTTTCAGCAGTGACCCAAGCTAAAATACCAGTCAGTGATGTAGGTCACAGTTCTGTTCTGTTGATTGGTCTCAGAATTCTCATCGCTTCAGTGCAGTTGTAATGGTATGCTTCAGGACTGTTGAGTATCGCCCTCAAAGCACTTAGTTCATGCATGTGGACCTCCCTGAGTAAGAGGGCTTCTGGGTAATTGCCATTCAGAGTGTTTGACTAGAAGGAGAATATTAAATTAGACTTGGGAGACACAGATTGTGTGGTTGAAGTGCTTTGGACTGTTGGGTTGTGTATGAATTGAAGAGACTTCTCATCAGCTCTGTTAACTAATGCTTTCCTTCTGTCTCTTACAGGGCCAGGTCATCCAGTTCTAAGCTGGGCCATGGACGTTTTTGTGGTATTCCATCAATAAAAGTTGTATACAGAAACATATTGACTCCTGCATTTATTTGGATTACTTCATTTGCTGAAGGTGACTGGTTTGCCTATATTGCGTAAACAAAGTACTTACTGAAGTACCAGCGCTTGTCTTTAGGCAATGTAGTGGCGTTAATAGAGAATCATTTAAAATGTAACAGATTGACGTAAACGTAAGGATCTAAATGTACTTCCCAAGTCTGTTTATATGCACACAGTAGCCCTGCAGTTGGATTATGTGGACGTGTTTAGTCGTGACACCCACTGAAACAATATATAGTTGCACAAACAATGTACAGTTGACACTTGTGTTCAAGTGCTGAAAACACAGACGCTGTGGTTCTCTTCCCCTCTTGCGCAACAGCAGTTCCGTTGACTGTAGATCACAACCACAGCAATAATGAACATGTGAGGAGAAGTAGGTGCTCAATAATGTGAGGAATATGCTCTTTCAAAGGGAGCCACAATAACTGGATGAAGAGGAGCCTGTTGTGAGGCACCTTGCAACCCATCCAGTGCCTGCGTCTGTGGTTGAAAGTGCTTTGTTTAAAACATCTACCCAAACGTCTACACATCCGATCTTAGCATTTCAATGACAGCATAACATCCTTACCCAGTAAAGTGGACGTGCTGGGTGCTGGTGAGGCTCTTAGGTTGGATCTTAGGCTACTGTCTTACCTGAGAGCCACAAAACACACACCAAAACTTCCATAATAAAATCATTACAACCCTTTCAACAGCCCTTTTAAACTTTGCTTGTAAAAAAGCTTTTCAAACAGACAGCAAGTCCATGTAACTGGATAAGGCAGCTAGGTGGAGTGGCTCACTTGTACACAGTGTCTTGCGTGTACCCATGCTGGGAAACACATTACGCATGAAAGGCCTCCTGTTCTGCAGAAAGAAGAGTGTCTTGTATAAACACTTATCAGCAGAATCATTTAGCTGCTGCGCCCCATTGTGTCAGTGAGTGAACATCTAAGAGAGGTGAGGGTGCATTAGACAACGACTGAAAAACTGATCTAAGATCTGCACTGTTTGCTCTGAAAAGTGTTCTGCATGTTGCCAGGTTAACTTTTCATAAAGAACCATGTTTAATTCCTGCTACACTAAATGGATTTGGTTTGTCTCTTACAGTAAAGGAGTAGGAAACAGTAACTGTTATGATATTGGAAGTTTAATTTTGATATTTTGACTATCTCTCTTCACCAGAGCCAGGCCAAGGCGCACTAGAATTATGCGGCCGCTTAGGGCCCCAATGTCACCAGGGACCCGTAAGAGCACCAAGATATCATGATAAAAATATTAATTTTAAAAATAACATTGAATAATAAAATGAAATCATATTACACAGGTAAAAGCGACTTTATATGAATTTATTTTCATAGTTGGCACACCAATACTAGGTTAATCAGTTCCTGCTGTTGGCTGCTGCCACTGTTGGGCAAATGCAGATATTTTCCGCTTGGGTGGTTGAGAAAGGCCCGGGAGCTTCTGCGTATTGCACAATATCTCTCTCCTGGCAAATCGCTCCAATCTAATTGACAGAATGTCCTTATCAGTAGATTGCGGGGATGTCAAACACATGTCAAAAACATTTTCCGAATACATTGAAATAAAAGGCATAAACAGTTATGACAAAGCTCTTTTACAGGAAATGATGTCATTAGGTAAAGTGGTTTTATTGCCTTTGAATTGTGCAGAAAGTTGACAAAAGCCTCAGTGTCTATTCTTTTCACAAGCAGTTTGAGATTTGGCTCTAGGATTTGCTGGTATTTTGTGGTACTCCATTCTTCCCTCCACCTGTGCTATATTGAGGGTATGCATGCTACATCATAGATGGTGGGGTTACTGTGGCTACGGCCACCAAGCAGCAAAAAGACAGACTGAGCGGCAGCGTTAGCACTCCGTGTGAATGCCGCTAACACAAAAACAGAAAGAGCTGTTCAGCAGAAATTCAGAGCACCATTTTTACAGACTGCTGAGAGTTAAAGAAAAAAGAAACTAATGGATTGCTGAATTTCACATAAACGACTGGAATCCAGGCACCGAAATGTGTGGGGAAAAAACAAAGCCCACTGCAGTTGCGAATTTAGAAAGCTAGCAAACCTGGATGAGACTAAAGCCATTCACTCAACTTTGTGCTCTCAGATATGAGGCTTTATCATCTAAACGAATGTGATTTGAGCCTCGGTTAGCTGGACGTTTCTGGCTACACACCAATGTCCATGGATCATTGGTTCTTTAGTTAGTTTAATTTGGATGGATCACTGTGGAGTTCAACTGCCTTTAACTTGAGCAGATAGTCGCTTGTTTCATTACTGCTTTGGTTGTTTTTCCTAATAAATGCAGCCATGCTACAGAATGTTTAGCCACTCGGTCTGACTACAAGAGGCGTGTTCCAGCTAGAACGTGACATCAGTTCATACTCACCATTAAAAACGTCACTGGCAACAACACAACCCCAAAACAACGATAGATCCACCCCCATGCTTCACAGTTGGCAAGGTGTTCTTTTCATGAAATGCAGTTTCTTTTTTTCCTCCGAATGTATCCCCGCAACACCCCCCCCCCCAAAAAAAAACAAAACAAAACAAAAACTAAAACAAAAAAAAAAACAAAAAAACATTTTAAGCTAATGCAAGGTTGGAGACCTTCTGAAAACAATAAATAAATATATTAATAAACAGGTTGTTTGTTATGAAAGACAGAGTAACATGCCTGTATGCAGAGAGCCATGGCAACTCAAAGACACATTTGTATGCTTAAGCGGTTCTTCACATTGGTGGAAAAATGTTTGTGGACAGTTCTGTATAGCTCTCCCATTTTGCTTTGAGTGTAGTTAAGTAAGAGAGAGCTGCTCTTTTAGACATCAGGTCAACTGAGGCACTTGTGTATCAAGTCTCTGTGTGTGGTTTTAGAGAACCTTCTAACCCACACTTGCCCAGCTGCTGGCCATTCCCCAAGCTGCACAATCATGGATTGAGGTCATTTTAGCTGTGTGTCCGACGCAGCGCAGTTCAGTACAGTAGAAAAGCTGAGCATTTGGAGGAAAAGCCCAGAGGAACATCAGCGCCCCCTGGGGAAAAGCCACGGTGCCGCAGCTTCTCTGGACATGTTGATTAAGGATTAAGTGTGACATGTTGCCCCATTTACAGAAAGGATTGTATGTGTGTGTGTGTGTGTGTGTGTGTGACACAGAGAGAGAGAGAGACAGAGAGAGACCTCCAGGCTTGGTCAGAGGTTATCTCTCCACAGCAGGACTTTAGAAGAGGGAAAGAGAGGGATGCTTATAAGAACAGATTCTTATAAGACCAGGGGTTGGTGGCTTTGTACTGCAGTGCTGCTTTATTTTAGACACTGTAGGTCTGTTTTGTTTTTATTGGTAAATAATAGTAAATAATATTTGTGCATCTGCTTTAATTGCATGCACAAACGTAAAAGAAATTGCACGAAATAGTAAGCGAGAGGTTCACTTTTTCTAGCCTGCACTGAGGATGTTTAGTCAATGTGCTTGATTAAAGATATAACAACTGTTTATCTGTAATTATGACTTGAATAGCGATTAAACATTTTATTAGAAATTATTGCAGATATAAAGTAAATTTCAAGCGGTAAACCCATTATGGACTTGAATGTCATGGCAATATTGGACTTCTTTGGAATTATTTATTTGAACCTTTTTTTTTTCTAAGTCAGAACGAGTGTGCAAGATGCATCTTTAATAGAACAAATGCAGCTCAGGAATGTACACAATCTTGGAGCCATAAAGCTCAAGTAAAGATGCCAGCTGACCACATGGACAAAGAAATCTTTATCTAAAAAAAGAATTGTCCCACCACAAGAACCTGAAAGTGAGGCATTTAACCCAAAGAAAACAGCACAAACTGTTAAGCATGATGGTGGTAGCATCGTTCTCTGGGTCTGTTTTTGTGCACAAAGTGAATGGAAAAATGAAGCATTCTCCAGCATAACCTTAAACCATCAACTAGATGGTTGAAACCTAAAAACTTACAACAGACCAGTGACCCAGTGTGTTTAAGATGTATGTAGAAAAAGCTCAACGCAATTGAGGCCCAACAACGCCATTACAACTGTAGACCTTTAGAAAATAATCAAAAACATTATTATTATTATTATTATTATTATTATTATTATTATTATTCATAATAATAATAATAATAATAATAATAATAATAAAGGTTTCTGTTCATTCACTTCTTCATCTTTTTAGGATTTTTGTTGTTTTCCCTCGCTGCTGGAAGCATGCTAATCTGATGAGGGAATGAGTCATTAGATTGTGCCGTCACATTCATGATTCATGACCAGTGTTTGTAGTGCTGGGGAACAGATGACTGACAGATTGATGTCAGAGAGTGTGTGTGTGTGTGTGTGAGTGTTTAAGTTGACAATGCATGTGCCTCTGTGTTTTTAAGGTCAGTGCTGTGTTTTGATGCCATTATAATGGAGAAGTATCCAGTTGTAAATGCAGACATATTTACCAAACCTGCTTTTAACTGTGAGCCAAAACTGATTTCACCATTTTATTGATTTATAATAAATTACACTGAAGAAAAAACAAGTGAATACTGTCAAAAGACGTCAAAGTCTTCTGAGAAATGTAAACCAACACAGCCGTTGATGTCATTTAGTTTCCCCACACATATTTATTGCGTGGTAAAACAAAACCCAGTGCAAATGTAACCATTAACTGGTGCCTTCCTCCATGCCAATGTCACTCTCTGCTGATTGGTCAATCGACAGTTCTGTAAAGTGATTGTTTTAGTGTCAAGGGCATGTTTTTGTTTTTTTAATCTTATCAGAGTGAAGATTGGTAGACCTTTACCCAAGGACACACAGACTCAGCATTATCCACAAAAAGTGTTGTTGTGCAAGCCTAGAAAGTCTAGAACTTAAGGGGACACTTAAGTTTGATCTAAATGAAAAATATAACCAAATATGCTTGCTTACTGTACACAGCAGTGCCCTACTATACCCTAGATTAAGATTTCCAAGTTCGAATACAGAAAATGATGTATTTTGAAGTTGGTAGGACTGTTTGGAGGGCTACATTCACTGTTAGAATCCATTTTTCTAGCTAGTAGCAATAGGGATTTTCAGTGGTTGATGAACAATGATGCCCAAAGAAAATCCTGAGAGACTGAACATCCTGAACCATCCTGGACATTTTTTAAGCTAAAAACCTGGAAAAGTATGGAAATGAACACTGTAACAGTCACTTTAAGTGCACAGTAAGAGAGAGAATTGAGACATGAACAGTTATGTACGTGCATGTGGATAGCTCTGGGTTATAGCCTGTATGTTCTACCCTACTGTCACAGTACTTGATGGTGATGAGTGGCATGTAGGTGCTCCTGTGCCCAATAAATGGTTTCCGTTACACTGCACTGACTGTCTCTTGACTGTTTTCCTCTATGGAGAATTGGGACAAGTAGCTACCCACCGCTCGCATCACTCCCCATTGGAGCATTCGTCTGTTGCCACCAGACATTACAACACGCATTGGGAAAAGTATAGATGTTCTGTTGTCAAAGTAATATAGATTTAGAATGCCAATCTTCTAAGATTCTCAGTCCGCTTTAGAAAACCTAATTCTGACTTGTCAGTATTAGTAAAACCAAATAAGCCAAATAAGTGTCAGTAAAACCAAATAAGCTTGCTTACCTCATACAGCAGTGACCTGCTATACCCTAAATTAAGATTTCCTAGTTTAAATACAAAAAACAATGTATTTTGAAGTTAGGAGTACTGTTTGGAGGGCTACATCCACTTATTTCCTAAAATTAACATTACTGTGTTTGGATTTGTGTGATTTGTGGATGAATGCTGGGATGATGTGTCCTGGGCTTCATATACTCACTTTCATACACTTACCGAGCTGTAATGGTGTTACCAGAGTTTTTACTTCATTATGTATATAAAGTGTAGGCTGGAACAGTTGACTTTTTTTCATCATCAGAGAATAGTCCTGACTGATGGAGCATCCACGGGCTGAGCAAAAGGATTTTGTGGATGGGTATGGGAATCATAAAGGGAGCTACCCGAATCCTACATGGGAGCCAAACAGAATGTTCAGTTCGGTCTGCTTGCACTCCTAGTGCAGTGGTTAAATCCTTGAGATGTTCAAGTCCCTTTCACATTACACAACCTATGTATTCGCACCCCGGTAGTATATTTTATTTTACATGCTTTCATTTTTAAAGAGGCCATATTCTACTTTTATTTGCATTTCACTCCACATGTCCATTTCTAATGTTTGTGCACAAAAATCAGGTTTTCATAGTCACTTCCCAACTTTTATCCATTAGAATTGAAGAAGATGCTGTATTTGTTCATGTGCCTTTAAGACATGTGTATGTAAATTGTAAATCACTTCTGATTGTCTGCATTTTCATATGTTTTTAAAAGCAGCCCCGGCTGAAATGTGAAGCAAAAAAAAAAGAATAACACTAAGGATCATATGTTCATAAATATGTAAATGTGTTCATGGTTGTGAGATCACAAATATGATGAATTCAAAATGTAGGCTGTTTCTGCTTCCACATATGAATTGTATAAATTCAGAGGTGACCAGTGCAGCATCTGCTACGATTTCAAGCTCTATTTTGTTATTCCATTATATGGCCCCTTTAAATGACCAGAAATGTCCCTACCTATACCCCACCGATTTTCTGTGGTATCCGTCTTCTTACGACATAAGGAGCTCGAAGCCACAACGACATAAGTCATGCAGTGTGAAAGGGGCTAATTGACACTGTCCAGTCCTTTGGTCAATGCGCCCCTCGTTCACAGGACTGCGTGGATGTCCTCATTGCGAAGTACCTTGTACGTGAGCCAATAGAAGACATTGAAGATCAGGAAACTGAGAGGGAAGACGGCTCGGGAGATTGTGTCAATGCGTTTGGCACGGTCGATGAAACGGCGACGGATCTCCAAGAGGCCGTGGCCAGGAGGCAGACTGGCAAACATGGCAGCTGTTTCAGAGATGGGTCCATCTCCAGAGAGGAAGGTGTCCAGACCATAACCAGGGAAGAAGAAATCTGGATTCTGCTGAGCCAGCTGTTCCTCCTGCAAGATCAAACAGAGAGGAAATGAGCAGCCTCACATAGGCTCAGTACAGTGCGGTTCTCAATACACATATTTTAATTTGTATATTGTCCTAAGGAGTACATACACTGTATGTCCAAATTTTGGTGGACATCTATTCTAATGAATGTATTCAGCTACTTTAAGTTTTACCCATTGCTGACAGAGATGTGCAAATGCCCAATTTTGTCCATATAGTGACATAAGTCATAAAAGTGCCTTGGGTGAAATTAACCTGGCTGATTGCAGTATGATGTGTAGCTCTGCATACCTCCATATGTTTCAATGACAAAACAGCCCATTTTAAGCCCATTTCTCTCTTTTAGCAGTGCAGCTCAGGGGTTAAACTGGATCATAGGAGTATCAGTTGATCTCAGCAGCAAACACTGAACTGTAATTTGATGGAAATGTAAATAGTTTTGGGATAAAATATATGAACTGCACTTTTACTGTTAAAACATTAAACTTTTATTGTTCTAAAATCTTACCAAAGCACTTAAGGTGCTTTGAGGAACCTTTAAGTAACTTGTTTCTTCTAAAAACAATTTCTTGAAGGTTCCTCAAAGCACCTTCAGAGGTTCCTCCACAGTTTCAAATTGAAACCTCCAAATGTTCCTCAAGAACATTGAGGAGTGTACTGACACAAAATGGGTATCCAGGGGAAAAATCTGCTTTGCTTCTGCACTTAAGGAGCTTAATGATGGTGGCCTGAGACACGCTCGGTCTAGGAGAAGGGGGAAAGTCTACCAAATGAGTAGGCAAGTCTGGCTTGCCTCTGGTCTCCACTGCACATGTTCTGGTTGCAAATTTACCAAATTGGCGGACAGTTTAGGCAAAATTTCTATAGAACGGAAGAGCCCATGGCGTCCATGTTTTTTTGTAGTTGGGTGAAATTACCTCAAATTTGACAAAGTAGTAGTACTTTTATTCAGTTGTGAAAAGTTCTGCAATTCTGTAGGGACAAAGGACTAGGCCAGATTCTCAGGCAAGCATTAAGCCAAATCTAAACTGCACTTTACCTACAGAGCAGCCTAGCTAAGCATAATTTTCTGTTAATGGTAGGTGGTAGATGTAAACTATACACTGGTACACTGTATACTGTACACTGGTGACATGATAAAAAAATCAGGCACTGTTTTAGATCCAGCGAACGATATTACATAAGGAACATTGGAACATTTTAAGTTTGTCTTTTCATTAACGTAATAAGATAAATCATGCTCCCCAATTTTGTTCCACACATTCGCTAAGATTCCCCATCACATATATGCCACTAGCGCTAAACCGGGTGAAGGTTAGCACCAACATTCGGAGGACATTAAGTGGAATTGTTTGGTTCATCCATTTGAAATGATGTTTAGTTGGAAGGTTTTAGATGATAGGATTTGAGCTACATGGAGGAAGACTTCCTAAAAACATCCTCAAAACATTCCTGGAACATTGTGAGAACATAATAAAAGAAAGCTGGAGGCTAATGTTTTTCAGAGCTGTGAAGCAGAATAAGAGCAGCGCTGACATGGAAAAAGACTGGGTCGGAGATGCAGGCTGCAGGGTGTTGTTCTAATCACTGATCATAAACCTGCTGGCCATTTTTATAATCATTCATTGTGGCATTGTGATGAGAAGCTGACACAGCATGACACATCAGCTGGGCATCTGCGTGTGGTGTACTGACTTTGCATATGTGTGTATGCTGTCTATGCAGAGTGTAGAGGCAAGTGTGAGTGTGCCATAGAGTCAGACTGACTGTACCAGAGCCTTGTACCCTGAGTCATGCCAGCCTTCATTGGCCTCTTTCATGAGTGACCTGGTTTTAACCAAAGGGCAGGTGTTATCTGGGTGCTTGTAATATTCAGCATCTGCTATGATGTCAGAGGAGCTAATTAGTGAAAAGGGGCAACTATAAACACAGCAAAACACAAGTAAGCATCAGTCTGCTAAAACTCTTGAACCTATGTTACATGGCAACTATGTAGCCTCCAAAAAAACACCACATTAGCTTTTCGGTGACACATCCTAAACCGTCAAATGCGTTAAGAAAGCATTTATGAGAAAAGTGAAAGAGGTCAGAGTTCATGCTTATTTAGGTTAAGCTTCAGGATGAGGTGGGCATGTGTTTATGTGTGTGTACCCGTGCACAGGCGCTGCACTGGCGTTGTGTGTTCCTGCAGGACGTTGTGCTGCCCGTAACATCGTTGTTCTTGCTTTTCGTCTCGGCTCCCCCAAGCTGACCTGAAGCCTGAACACACACACACACACCTTTAGAAAGAAACAGCCATAACACATCATTTATTCACACAGTAAAATGATTCTCTCACTCTTCTCTTCTCCACTCAAACTCTCCAGACACAACACACACACACACACGCAGAGCTCTAAAGCTCTGAATCGAGGTCACTGTGTACCCCAACACACACACAGAACTGAGGATGACTCCTCGCTCTGCTGATGCATCAGCTGGTCTTTAGACTCTCAGAGGAGCAAAGGGAACCTCATATGTTCAAACACACACATGCACACAAACACACTACTGACAAAAGTGTGATCCTTAAGCGTTAAATTCCTGAAGGAATCTGAAAAGGGCCGATAAGCAAGCAGCTCATGCTTAAGATACTAGAAGTATCCTGAAAAAGAAAAGGCGAGAAGTTGTTTAAATATTATCAAACTGCAAACTGGACCCATCTGTCTTCTGAAAAGAGACTGTCTCAGCGCACTGCAGAGCTAATAACAGTAGCTTTCTGTATTTTAGCCTTTTTCAGATTAAGGCCTCCTATGTGGATGATAGTGAGTCCCACTGCAGCCTGTTGTTTATTTTACTTACTGGACCAGAACCAGAATCTTACCAGACACCTGTCCAGGCTCTATCACTGACCTGCACATACATGAGATGAGGTGCTGTTCTATAACATTGAACTCATTAAAGTGCAACTAAACTCAAAATAATGCATTTTTTATATAAAGTGATGGGAGCTCCCTTACACTTATTATTAATTGTTCATATACATTTATATTCTCATTACTTAATTAAATAATTGAATAAAAACAGTTTATAATACATTACTTAATCATTTAGATGGATATTTAATATACACTCTCTTCAGCTCTGTCACAATGACTAGAACACAAGGCTTTGGAGCTTGTATAAACTCTTGTAAAGGGCAAGGTATTTTCTATTGACTATGGCTGTGAGTGGCAGAGAAACTTCTTTGTGTGTCCTGGGTTCCAGATCCTGGGTTTAAAAGATAAGATAAGATAAGATAACACTGTACTGATCCTAAAGGAAATTGCAGAAAGAGTATGATCTATGAGACAACAAGCTATCTAAGTGAATTGCTCGAAACCACTGCTCAGTATAGCCAGCGACTGCCTGTTCTGTGAGGTGTTCCGCTTGAGCTATGGGAACTGCCAAAATAGACCCCCCCCCCACGGCCATCAAAGCCGGACAACATGTTAATCGGACACTGATGACGCAGTCATACTGATAGATGCTATCCAATAGTTTCTGCTTAAGTATTACACTTATGACCTTAGACATGGTGCCAACAGGTTTGTGTTGATCTGCTACCGAGAGTCGTATTCTATTGCCAATACTTCTCTTCATACACTAGACTGTGTGTGTGTGTGCATTTGCACATATGTGTCAACAATGGGTGCAACTTAAAGTAGCTAAATGCATTCTCTAGAACCAAAACCTTTTGCAAGAAAAAAAGACAGATTTCTATCAGCTTTAAACTGTAAACACTGCAGTGTTTCTGATTGTCCAGACCTTGTATAGTTTTATCAATTGTCTTGTTAGTTTTTGTTTGTGTGTGTGTGTGTGTGTGTGTGTGTGAGTGAGTGAGTGAGTGTGTACTGGTGCATGAGACACAGACCTTGTTTCTACCCTGAGGAAAGTGTGTTCTCACTGGAATATGTTATTCAGCACAGTGTGTGTGATTGTGTGTGTAGCCACATATTGTGCACAGGTCAGTGCTTGGTGAGTAAGTGTGTATGAGATCAGACAGTGTGTGCGGGTTCCTTTGCCCAATCATATGTGTGGGGGGACTCAATGTGTGTATGTGTCCATGCTTGCATGCATGTGCCTAACAAAGCTACAGTTGGCCAGGTAAAGCCAAAACCCAGTTCCTAAGCACCTGCTCAAGCACACACACACACACACACACACACACCAAGTGGGCCAATATGCCCTGCAGGAGGATGGAGGGATGATGCGTGGGGGAAGAGTGGATTATTTCTGCTTTCTGCCCTCTCAGGCTGTGCATCCTGACAGTCCCCAAGCGAAGTTCCCGGAATTCTTATCAACAGTTGCTAAACATTTCCACACAGTTCTGAAGTTTCTGTATTCCTGCATATTTTTGACCTGAAATGTGAGCAAAATCTTCACTTACGTCCTTAAACTAGTTAAATAGAGCCCAATTAAACAAATGAAACAAAAGCATTATACGTTCTATTAAATGAAAATGTTATTCAATCAGTCAGAAAAGGTATGTGAATAAGGGATAATTGGGATTTTCATAGAAGAGGATTAGGTGTGAGATAAGCAGGCCCTCTCATGTTTCAAGAACATACATTTGCGTCTTCACTATTTGGTTCTGATCTTTACTGTCACACAGGTTAATGGAAGTGTGCCATGCCTAGAACAAAGGAGATTCCTGAGGAACTTAGAATAAGAGTTATTAAAGTTTACCAGACTGAAAAACAGACATTTCTAAAGGGTTTGGGCACCACTCAGTGACACCGTAGGAGTTAGGATGATTCAATCGGTCTGACAGGGACCTTAAAAATAATTGATTGTTTAATTGAGTATTTTGGATTTGTTAGAGTTGTGGGGCCCGGTGTGATATCTTTTTATGAGGTGTAAACTCCCTGGCAGCGCCCATGCCTCCACCAATCTGAGGCACTGCGAAGCAGATGATATACAAGGGAGTAAATTCAGCACCATTGTTAACTGTCTAACGAGTGGTCGCCCATCAAAAAAACACTCAAGCAATTGCAGCAAGCAATATTATAGGAAGTCACAAAGAACCTCAGGGTAACATCTAATTCTAATTCATCTAAATCTGAATTCAGCATTAGGCAAACACTGAACAGGAATGATGCGCATGCCAGATCTGCTCTCCAGAAAGAACCCTGCTGCCCCTCTGGAGTTTGCTCAAGACCACATGGATAAGCCAGAAACCTATCCAGAAGCCTTCTGAATCCGAAATAGTACTTTAAATGAAAAAAAAACTAACAAACACTGCATTTGAACAAAAGAAGCTCATTTCAACTGTAAAGCATGGGGATGGCAGTTTCATAGTTTGGGGCTACTTTTCTGCCTTGGGATTAAGAAGGCTTGCCATCATTGGGTATTTCACTAGCAAATTCTACTGGAGAATGCCATGGTACCTGCCAGTGGAATCCAGATGAATTGTGTTTATGTTTAATGTTTAGAGCCATACTATCTGCTCAGATTTAGTCATATGCTGCCAAAGTGATGGGGTGATGCTTCACAGTACAGATAGATAATGACCCAAAACCTACAGCGAAAGCAACCCAAGAGCATCTTAATGCAAATAAAGTGAATGTTCTTAAAAGGCTGTTAAACGCTCACCTGACCACAACCTAATTGAACAGCTTTTCGCTTACTGAACACCAAACTGTTCCACAAAACAAGCTGCAAACAACGGCTGCTGCAGTAAAGAGCTGACAAAACATCTAGGGAGAGCATTTGGTGAAGTTCATAAGTTTCAGACTTTAGACAGCCATGGAATGCAATTATAATAATAATTTATTTGTATATAGTTATGTTAGTTTGTCTAATTACTTTTGAGCCTGTGAACATGGAGAGACTGTGTTAAAAATAATAGTTATAATAGTTCCTAAACCGTATGAATTGCATTCCTGTATTAGTTTTTTGTAAACCCCTTAAATTAAAGCTGAAAGTCTACACTTTAATCACATCCTGCTTAATTTAAAATCCATTGAGGTGGTTACAGAGGCAAAACTACATTTTGTCACTGTCCAAATACTTATGGACCTGACTGTATGCTGTTACGACATGGGATGTTTCTGTAATATAGACTTGTCGCTGCTCTCACACTGCCTTCCGTAGAGAGGGTTCCACAGTCGGATGACTTCATTAGCCAAGAGGCTAAGAGGACAGCTTACTTTGGCCTATATTTTCTTGGATGATGGGCTGTTGTATTATGCAGATGTGTGATTCCGCACAACCCCTATGGCACGGCAGTGCAGTTAAATGTCTCGAGAGACAAGAAAATTAAGCTGCTCTCTTCCCTAGGCAGCGAGCCTGTACAGGAGACAAACGTGATTGTGAAGTGCCCAAAGGGGTGTGTGTGTATGTGTTACTCACAGCTCGTTGCCGTTGCTCCTCCCGTAGCCTCCTTCTGAGTCTGAAGAACTCTTTGTGTTGCCGAGAGACAAAGTTTACAGCAGCATATTCCAACAACGCAGCGAAAACAAACAGCAAACACACCGCCATCCAGATGTCTATGGCCTTCACATAGGACACCTGTAACATACACACACACACATACATAAACACTTTTTGTAATTGATTTTATTCACTTATTCATTTAGGAGAAATAGTCAGGTGTGCAGATCTGAAAGGGGTGTCCTGGTCAGCCATGGTAGGTATCTACCGACAGTGGTCCAAGGTGGGACAAATCAAATACTGGCGGCAGGGTTATGGGCGCCAAGGCTTATCGATAGGTAAGGTTCTACCTGGGTGGAACTGACAAAAGGGCTGCTGTGGCTCAAGTCTCAGAAACATTCAATGGAAGTTATGGCAGAAGTGCCTTAAAACACACAGTGCAGCACACCTGCTGCATAGCTGAACACTAGTTAAAGTGCCCATGCTAAACCCTGTCCACCGTCAAATGTCCTGTTTCCTTTGACATCACTTAGATGGTGTCCCGATTTGCAGCGGATGCACCTTTCAACTGTCAGGAGTTAAAGGATCTGTCCTATCTTGGTGCCAGATACCACAGAGCACATTCATAGGTCTTGTAGAGTTGTACTGGTGGCACATAGATGGAGCTTTCATTAATTGTTATGTGGATTAGTTGTATAGCTCCAGTGCAAAATGAATCAAATGTCTTGGCGGATTGATTACATTTCAGGCCAAGCCAAAGTGAGGGGGCTTGGTGGATGTGCAAATGCAAAAGAAGACATGCAAAATGTAAACAAGATTAAATAATATTACTGTAAATAGATTAGTCTGCATATACCCTAAATTACCCTAAACCTAACCCTGTTTCTATAAAATAAAGTCCCTCAGATCTATTCCTACATTACTTTACTCACATTTCCAGACACACTTTCTGAATGGGCTCCTGCAGCCAACAGAGGACACCCACAAATAATACACACATACTTAATTATACAGTTATTAAAGATGTGGGTACTGCACACATGCATCCACACACACAGATTCAATGTAGGACATCCACTGCACACAAACACACACACACACACACACACATTTCGTCATCATGTAGTGAGACGTTAACCCTAATCATACTGATGACATACTGATGTCTTATGTGGAGTGACTTAAAGATGCCAGTTCAAGGACAATGCCCTCAGAGCGGATTGAGTATTTCTAGTTGTGCTAAGGGGCGTGAAGGCAGCAGCTAACCACTAATAGCTACAATCAAAGCCATGGCTTGCTGAATTATAGCTGAGGTTTCTGAGCAATGGGCTAATACACCCCCAAAACACATTACTGGATGGATGCATGGATGGAAATATGGATGAGTGAAGAAATGAAAAGACTGATGGTCAGTGATCCCTGTGGTACCACCATGGATGGATGCATTGATGGGTAAATGCATGAGTGCAGAAATTTAAAGGCAGATGGAATCATGGGTGACATAATAGACAGATGACTGTATGAGTGGACAAAAAAGTCATTGATGGATTCATCAGTGACTATGTTACCACTGTAGTATAGTGGTGGATAGACAAATGGACAGATAGATGTATGGATAGATAATAAATAAATGACTGGAAGATGCTCAGACTAACACCATAAAAGTGGATGGGAAGATGAATGGAAGGTATGATTGGATGAAAAATGTAATACTGAACCTTGGGCAGTGAGGCTCTGGAGCCGGAGCTCTGAGTGGTCATGGTCAGTACAGTAGTGATGCCCAGCCCCACTCGAGCTGGAGCAGCGTCCATGTTGATCCAGAAGGAGACCCAGGATAGGATAACGGTCAGCAGGCTGGGGATGTACATCTGGATCAGATAATAACCCATCTGCCTCTCCAGGTGGAACTTTACCTCTATACAGGTGAACTTACCTACACACACACATACACTCTGAAACTGTGTAGACTGAAGCTAAATAATATTCTAAACCCAAGTAGATGTTTTGGGCTGTTTAGTGTTTCCACTAGTTCAGGCAATCTGTATTATATTAATACATAATTTTGACACATTACTACAATTTGAAATTCAACATAGATAAAAGACTTAAATATTTGTGTGTGTGTGTGTGTGTGTGTGTGTGTGTGTGTGTGTGTGTGTGTGTGCGTGTGTGTGTGTGCGTGTGTGTGTGTGTGTGTGCGTGTGTGTGTGTACCAGTGTTGTAGTGTTTTGTACAGTATCCCAGGTCTTTTTCCTCTTTGAGAACAAACTGAGGCAGCATTAGATCATCAGCCACCTGCACAGGGCCATTATCCAGCCACTGAAATATCAGATCATTCATAGTATAACCAACTGCAGAAAGAGAGAGAGAGAGAGAGAGAGAGAGAGAGAGAGAGAGAGAGAGAATATTATACACATGCATAACTTGTTCCACATAAACAATAAGTCGGTGCTGTCACACAAAAACTTTATATCTCATGTGACATTTTGTCCTTCTCCTCTAAAGTTGCTATTCTGGAGATTTTTGTTTGTTCACATGTTTTTGCATGACAGCAACAATATACAGCAATATGATTAAATACAGAGATGAAGATACCTACCTATAGAACCTAAAGTATAGTATAGTAACTAAAGAAGTATTCAGTAAGTGTTCTAAAGTAAAGAGGTGTTTAGTATTTAGTTATTGACATATTTAAATAATATTTAAGTAATTATTCTTTACTAATTAAATAAAGTAATAAAGAAGTAAAGTTATTAATTATGTAGTAAGATACTTCAGCAGCAGATTAAGTAAAGAAATATTAAGATATTTAACTAAAGTAAGTATGAGAGTTACCAAAGGTCTAAAGTAACTAATTAAAGCATCACTAAAGTGTCTAAAACTAAATGAAAGTAATAACTAGACTAAACTTTAACTAAAGTAGCTAAAACCAGTAAGCAAGTTTACTGTTTACTGTAACAGAAATCAGGAACAAGCATATTATATTGTGAATATTCTGAAGTTTATTGTTTTCTTCTTTTTAAGTTGTAAATTTGCTTTAAGGATTGTCTGCATAACGTGAATCTGCCTTTCTTTCACAGAAATCTTCAGTCTGTGTGATTGACTGTCACTCAGCTCGGACAAATTGGGGTGTATGATCAAACCTCTGATCAGTTTTCCTCAGACCACTTTGACTTGTATTTTAGAGAGCGCTACTACTTTAAATTAAGTAAATAAAATATAAAATTGTAATCAAATATGCAGAAGTGTCTCTGTAGATCAGGGTTTAATTATTGACCTATTTGCTAGATCAGGTGTGTTGGAAGCCTATTTAACACTAAAACACACAGGGCAGGGGGTCCTGGAAAGCACTGCTCTAGAGGATGTGACTTGTTTACACTGAAAACATAATTAATGCCATTTGACCCAGAGTGCCCTGTAGATGCAAACTACTATTGATATCAAAATACAGTGTTTGAGAGGGAAGGGGGGTCCATTAATTCAAACAAAGGGCAGCAAAAAAAATTAACAGAGTAAAGAAAAGAATTGAAAAGGAGAAGTAAAGTCTCACAGCTCTCTAGCTGCATGGTGCAGGTCTGAATGTCCATGGGGAAATTCTTCAGATCCATGGGACAGGAGAGAATCAGAGTTAACCTGAGAGAGAGAAAAAGAGAGAGAGAGATGCAGTGAGACAGAGAGAGGGCAAGACAGAGAAGGAGTTGTGACATATTTACACTGCCGTGTCCTGAGAGAGGTACACACTCCGCTGTCCTGCGGGTTTGTGAGTGTTTAGCCAGGTGACAGACAGCAGGTGCTGCTGATCTGAGAATGTGTTGGAGCAGAAAAAGACAAACTCAGCTGGACAGCACACACACACACACACACACACACATAAACATACACACACCTGAACTTCCAGGCACCGAGGTACAAATCTATGGAGTTCTGAGACCTGCATGAATTTCAGATTGGATGTTTAGTTTGTGAAATATGTTCAGGTCAGACAGATCGAAGTCAGAGTAATACAAACCTCACATGATCCCTACTTATTTATAATCAATTCATTGAACGACACATAAGTTAGAATTAAACAAATCAGCAAAAATATGTTCAGGGGTCCATGTGAAAAAGGTAAAAATGTTTTGTTGTTATTGCAATGCCCATCTCTGAGTAGCAGGTGATGCTGCAAGAATAATATAAGCATCTATAAAGAGTCAAATGCTATACAGGCATTACGTGGACAGTACAGCGCTAACATGAACCACCAGTGAACTGAACCATAATATAAGCATATATATACACACTAATGTAAAGCTAAGTAAAAGAAAAAAAAAGACAGTAAAGAAAGTTCATTAATCTAAATAAGGGGTCTTCCGACTGGCACAGCCATCTCGACGTCGGCTCTATCATTGGGAGATCATTAGCCTGATCCTTGGTGATGATCCTTGATTCATGACTGGGATTCCCACACGACTGGGATTTTTTTGCACGGCCACATAAAAACATATAAAAAAAAAGAATAACCAAAGAGAGAGAAAATATTGAAAGTTGAAATATTGAAAAGGATGTTAAAAATGTAATTTAAATGACAGAGTACCAATAAACCATTTTTAACATCGCCCACCAATGCCCCCACTCAGCTTAACACGACCAACACACATAACACTGTATAAAGGGGACATCCTAAGTGAATGTGGATTGGAAAGGATTAAATTGAGGAAATTTTGGGAAAATCTCTCCTCAAAAAAGAACTAAAAATGAAAAAGGCTGATTGGTCCACAACAAACAGCTGCAATGGTCTCAGGGGTTGAAAAGGTGGTCCTAACCTGATGCTGTAGAGCACGTTTCCATTCTGGAAGATTCTCAGCAGCTTGTTGTCGGTGGTGACTTCATGGAAGTTGGCGCCCTTCTCATTGGCGAAAAATAAGTCGGGTTTCCAGATGGAGTCCAGCATGGAGGGATCCAGGTCCAGAGAGTCATCTGGATACTCCTTATAGGCCAGCCGCGGGTCGTTCCATTGCTGCCTCAGAAACACATTCAACCTGTAGTCCTACAGTAGGACACAGGATTGAAATGTTTAGAGGCTTAGATCATAGCTGCTAACCTGGATGCCATGAGCTTCTAGTGCTTGTTAGCTACATCAACCTCAGAGCTCCAGTGCAATGCTTAAAGGAGCAAATGTCAGACACAAAACATGTCTGATGAACTAAATGTGAGTTAAAGGGGGTGGGGGGCAGAATATAGGTAAGGACACCTGTATCACTGAAATTACTGATAGAAGTAGAATAAAGGGCTCCTTAAGGGTACTTTAGTAAAGATGATAAATGCTTATTATTGGTCTGGTTAAAGGGTTTTCTGGATTGATGAAAGTGGTTTTGTAGATGGTTCTATATAGAACCTTTTAAAAATGGTTCTTTAAAGCACCAAAAAGGTTCAACTATTGTTACAAAGAACCTTTTCTATACTATATAGAATTTTTTTTTGCTTAGAGTAAAGGGCAATTTAGGTTAAAAACAGAAATTAGTAGTGTAACTCTAAATGTATTGGTATATGGTCACAGATGAATGAACAAAATCAAAACCAAGTCTCAGAAGTTCCACCCAGAAAGCTTATGCTGTAAGCTGTTAGCAAGTTAAGCCTGGATTTGTGTGGTTTTGGGGGAATAGTAGTGGATTTACAGGTAGCGCTATGAAATTTTGATGTTTCTCCTCACCCCTAATTGAATTTTCTATGATATGGGTCTTTTAAGATCCCCTTTTTGACATTGCTTCATTTAGTCATCAAGATTTGCTTTTGCTCTGCCAGATTGACATAAATTATTCTGTATAGTATCTGGCTGCTCAGAGTCTACTGTGGCCGATCCACTCTACTTAAATATCCCTCATGCTGTTTATTTAATGGGTTCAAGTAGAGAAGCATGCTGCAGTAATTTGACCTTTGGAAGTGTGTTTGTGTGTGTGTGTGTGTGTGTGTGTGTGTGTGTGTGTGTGTGTGTCTGTGTGTGTGTGCTCCATTATTCATAGAGGGTTTCTCTGTGCTTTATAGCATGTCTGCTGGTTGCTCTGTGGTTTAAAGGTGGACCGGCTTGGTGTAATGCACAGTGACATATGGTGGTCCTGTGGCAATACTTAATATGGCACTTGTTACAATTGTGTGTGTGTGTGTGTGTGTGTGTGCGTTTGTGACTATGTGTGTGCAAGTCATTATAACTTTTAAACTTTCATGTGTCTTCACAAGTACAGTAAATATTGAAATAAACTCCAGTTGCATCAGAATCTATATCCATACTTTATGATACAGATTATACAGATTGAGATACAGTACGTATACTTACACTATAGTTCAGTTTCTGCTCTTTTAATTAAGTTATATTGTGATACAGTACCATATTTACACCATAGTTCAGTTTCTGCTCTTTTAATTGAGTTAGATTGTGATACAAGACTCATACATTCACTATAGTTCAGTTTCTGCTCTTTTAACTGAGTCAGATAGTGATACTGTATATAAATCCCCAAGGGATTTGAGCTCTTGAGCTCTTTACCAAGGTCTCAGGCCTTAATGAGTTTGTTAGGGCTATGGCTTGTTCACAGTCATCAATTGGAAAGAATGTATATATATATATGTGTGTGTGTGTGTGTGTGTGTGTGTGTGTGTGTGTGTGTGTGTGTTTGTGTGTGTGTGCACGTGACTGTACCATAGTTGTCTCTGTGACAGAGCCAAAGCTGTTGATAAAGATGTTGCAGGTGACATTGACAGGAGGCCCTAAAAAAGCACACACACACACACACACACACACACACACACACACACACACACACACATACACATACACATAAAACACACACATATCCATAAACATGAGTTCTCTACCTGTCATTTTGTGTAAAAGACAAATGATTCATCCACACACACACACACACACACACACCCCCATGCAGAGATAAAGATAAAGCTTCTTGTTGTTCTTGTACTTCTTGTTTCTGACATAATAGGCCATGAAGGGCAACACACACATCATTCAGTCTATCACACATTATTATGAAAAGCCAGGAGTGGTTTTGCATCAGTACATCAGTATACTCCTAATAAATAAAACATCCCCACATCTCCAAAAAGACAACTTTACTGAAAAAAGGGGAAAACTTTCCCAGTGAACGTCAGTGTAAAACGTCATTTTGGCCCATTTCTGTTGGTTCTACTCGATTCATCATGTAAAGGAGAACTGGCCTTTTCACATTTTTGAAATACATTACTACTAATATGCTTATTCCAATAAACAAAGCACTGCATTACTATAACTTTATTCTACATTTGTGTTGTATACAGTATTGTGGTATTTATGTATGTTTTCTTTCCCCAGAAAAGTTGGAAATGAAGTAGTGTTGCTGTCTGTAAATCCTCTACAGGAAATAAATGTATATATGTGTTTTTTCTAGTTATTTGTTAACTTTAATATATTTAAACATAGTAATAGTTTGTGCAATAATGTGTATTTATTCACACAACTTATTTATTTCATTTAGCTACTTTGAGATGCATCCATTGCTGACACAGATGTGCAAATGCACATCCTGTAGAGAAGTATATCCCATATCTAGCAGAAAGTCTTCCCTGGACAGTACAGACAGTTGCTCCAACAAAAGCAGGATAAACTCTTTTTTTTGTCCTGAAGAAACCATAAATGAGCAGGTGTCCCAATTCTTTTGTCCATATCTTGTATATTTGTCTCAGAACTACTGGCCAAACAAACCCCATTAGTGATGTCTTACTTGTCAAACTGGCCCAATTGTTTCCAGCTCAGATAAATAATGAAGCAGAACTGTTAGCATCGTAATAGCAAAGCAGAACCGAGAGACTGTGGCTGGGACACAGACAAAGGCTCCACCTGTAGCTCGCTGCAACAGATACCATCAATGTGGTGAATTATCTAAAAGGCTGCCAGATTCTCACATCATTCCCCCTGAAAGTGACAGCACAGGAGGAGCTTGTTGTAGAACGCAGCCAACTGGCAAGCTTTCACTCTCCACCAGCCTGACACTGTCTGACTGTGTTGATCAATTCAGCATGGTCCAATTAGTGGCCAGCCATTTCAAACTATTCGTGGTAAATATTTGATTGTGTTGTTTCCACGGAAATGATCATTTATTGATTAAGCATTAGAGTGATATTTATAGCTGATAAGTTGGGACGTTCCCTCGCCTGCACTGACAGCCTCATCTCTGAGATGTGGAACAGAGATGAAATATACATGAGTTCAGAGACCGCCCACAGATGCAGAGAGAGAGAGAGAGAGAGAGAGAGAGAGAGAGAGAGAGAGAGAGAACATGCGGAAAGCAAGGGAGAGTTGACGCGAGAGCTGGGGAGCGGAAGAGGCGGAAAAAAGGGAACAGAGATGAACGAGAAGAGAAGGAAAAAAGGGGGAGGGAGTTTAAAAATGGAAAGAAGAGAGAAAGTGAAGAAGGGTGGGAGGACAGGAGAGATTGTTCCTATATATATTTTATATTTGGTTGTTCTGCACCTTCACTGCTAATATCATTGCGTTTGCATGTGAAGATTCTGTCTAAATGTCAACCCAAAAGGTTTCCCTGTTTGTTTGTTTATTTGTTGCAATGCATATTCTCATAATCCTAGCTCAGGCATGGCACCAATAATGGCAAGCAGAAACAGCTATTGGACAAAAATATTGGGACACCTCATTCATTGTTTCTTCTAAAATCAACGGTGTTGAAACAGTTTATCCTGCTTTTGTTGGAGTAACTGTCTTCACAGTCCAGAGCCAAGGCTTCCTACTAGATTTCGGAGCATTGCTCTGAAAATGTTAGTGAGTGTTAGTGAGGTCAAACCTCATACCCAACTTATCCCAAAAGTATTGGACAGAGCACCACCATCTTTACAAGAGAACACAGTTCCACTGCTCCACAGTTCAATGCTGGGGGGCTTTATACCTGTCTAGCCCACGTCTGGCATTAGGCACAGTGCCAATAGGTTCATGTTTATCTGCACCAGAGAGTCCTATTGTATTGGCAATACTTTTCTACAGGGGCTAGACAAGCTGTGTTGTGTACATTTGCACATCTGTGTCTGCAATGGGTGCAACTTAAAGTAGCTGAATGCAGTCATTAGAAAGGGTGTCCACAAACATAACAAACACATACAAATACTGTATCATCACTGTCACGCAGAACCTACATATCTCAACTCTACAGGAGAAGGAAATAAACCTGCTAAACATTCAATGGAGGTTTAAATACAATACAAAGTCATTTTGGAACCTTTTATTAGTCCATTCATCAGGAGGTTCTGACACCATGTAAAGAACTACTGCCAGACAGTACACAGTATGTCGATATAGGAAGTGAACGAAGAGACAAGTTTTTTGTGAGACAGCGACGATATATTTAAGGATTTACTTTGAATATTTAATAACTTCTTTGGCAATGTTGTAAATCAGACATACCAAGAAAGAGCTAAATTAACTAACGACAGATAAACAGAGAGAGAGACAGAGCCCGCAGCAAGTGTGTCACACAGAATCTGCCAAGTATATTGATGAACTGAGCAATAGAGGAGAAAAAAACTGAGAGAGAGAGAGAGAGAGAGAGAGAGAGAGAGAGAGAGAGAGAGAGAAACAGAGGGAGAGCGACTGATTTAGGTCTGTGGGTTAACACACAGTCGAGCAGACAGGAAAGCAAACTAAATGGACCCACTGACAGAGAAAATTCCCTCTACGCAAAGACTCATGGACAAGTGGCTGTGGCACTTTTCTGTGCACCGCGGCCTCACAACACACTGTCAAACCGACGCGCCGCCACAGTTGTAATCTTAGGATCCACTTTAATCATGTTCCACAGACCTGCTCTCGCAGAGAATCAATTTTTCAGCTTTGTTTTAATTTCAAAGCAAGGGCCTGTATGTTTAGACCAGGAGTGGCAAACTCATTTGAGGTAATGAGGCACATCACATCAGAACGATTTATCGCATGTCCACGTCTTTAGAAGAGAGGCACAAAGTTCTCAGTTTGCTAAAGAAGAGTTAGTATCATTAGCATGTTTTGCCTAAAGTGTACAAGTGGAACAGCACTGAACTGACTGACAACTGACAACCTTCTCTCACTGATAAAAGACAACTGAGCCACTGACTAACAGAGATCTAACCGTGCTAGCTGACGTCTCTGAAGAACAACAGGTTCCAGCTTAGGGAGGTGAACTGACATTCAGTAGAGTTCACACCGTGTGAAACACAAACTATGACCAATTGTAGAGTTTTTAGGTCTGCCTCCGAGTTTGACTCTCTGTTGTCTTGCCCCCAACTGTCCTGTCTCGTGCCTTTAGATTGGTGTCAGTTTAGAGAGAGTGGATTTCCTTCATAACTCAATTAAACTCAATTAAAATGTTACTATTAAAAACATGGATTCTTCATTTATTTAGTGGGAACCTTCAGTAGATCTGGCTGGTTTTAGGCTGCGGGCTGTATGTTTGCTACCCCTGGTTTAAATGGAAACACATAAAGCAGATGAGACATCAGATTACCCACACCTTTGGACAAACCGTGCTTCTTAAAATGAGCTAGTCATGTCCTGTCTCTTACACTTAGGCCTACCAGCCAATCTTAGTGCAGAACAAAGTGGAATATGACTTGCTGATTCCGATCTTATCACAAGAGGCAGGATACTGTTAACCAGTCCAAGTTCAGGAGGTAGGATACAACTAGTCTTACCAATACAGGCAGTGTGCTAGACAACCCTAGTAAATTAGACAGAATAGTACTAGCAAAAACTATAGCCACTCCTTGTGCAGGCAGGATACCATTAACCAACCCTATTCAAGTCAGGAAATGGAACCAGAAGGTGGGGTACTACTACCCAATCCTAACACAGACCAAACCTCATGCAGGATATAAGATACTGCTAGTCAGTTTTAGCTCAGGTGATAGAATAGTGCTAATCAATCCTAGTGAATGCTAGTAAATCCTATCACATGAGGCGGGAGACCACTTGCCAATGTAAGTCTTAATTCTGGAGGCAGGATGCTACTCACTCCGAGCACAAGATGTGAGATTCTGCTAGCTAGGTGGGACACTATTAGCCAATCCTACCACAGGGCCACTGATATTACCAGTCAATTATAGCACAGGAGGTAGGGCACTACTAGCCAGTCCTATTCCTAACCCTGAAGGTGGGATACTAATGGCCAGTCTTAAATCAAAAGTCTTAGTCCCACAGGAGGCAAAATATATACTCTAGAGCAGGGAGTGGATAGCCAATCCTATTGTAGGTATTGTTAGCCAATCCTTGTGTAGAAGCCAGGAGGTATTGGCCTGTAGTTAATACTAGAGGTAAGATATTACTGGATAAACATAACAAGAGGCAGGATTCAACTTAGATGCAGGTTGCCATTCCTTGTTTCAGCACAGGAGACTAGTGAAGTAGGACACTACTAGGCCGTCCAAGTCCAAGCACAGGACATGGGACTAACCAGTCCTATCAGAATAGGCTAGCCCAAGTGTTGGGATACTACAAGCTATTCTTGCAGGAGGTCAGATACTACTACCCAAGTATTGGAAGTGGGACACTACAAGCCAGTCTTCATGCGGAAGGCAGGACATGTTGGAATATGCGTGGGAAAAAATAACTTAGAACAGATGTCCGTCTCTGTGAAGCAGAAATAGCCTGTGCTGACCTGAGTGCTCCACTTTGCCTTTCTGACCTTTCGAGTTTCTGAGCTTTTTCACAGGTGAGTCTGTCAGATTAGAAAAAAATAGTTTTGCTGCACACGTCAAAACATTCTCTTATGCTCTCATTTTTCGGTCTCTCTTTCTCCTCTTCTCTCACACACATACACACACTCTCTTTCACTCTCTATCAGCGATTGTCTTTGTATTCCTGCAGTCCGAAAGTGAGTGAAGTTCCGGACTGAAAGCATTTTCCGGCTGAAATCAGCAGGTTTCCTTCTGTGCGCTGCCGCTATTTCAAAATGTCCCAAAGTGACAAAAATATCACCAGGAGACAGCAGTGCAGGACAGGCAAGGGAATGAAGGCATGAGGAAGAAAGATTTAAAGAAAAAAACTAGATGAGGAAAGAGAGGAGCATCAAAGAGAAAGTTCAGCTGTGGAAATTAACCCCTAAAAATAGACCATGACTCTTGAACTGAGCGCACTCTTCTGCAAGAATAATCCCCTTGGATCCACTGTGCTAAAACCTTCCGAAATAAACGAAATAAACAATGTGCTAAATTGCCGTTTCAATTTTTAAAAACTCATACTTGATTACACAGGTTGTTTCTGGGTAATCGACTGTACAAATCCCTCCCCCGCCAGCTACACTGATTTCTCCCCGGAAATTGAAATTGAGTCGACAAATCAGTGGTGTGGAACACGAGCCAATGTTAATTTGTTAAGAGTTGTTAGCTCTGTGTATGTTTAGCATACCTTGGCCCAGTATCCCAGACCTAGATTAGGCCTAAGGCTGGAATAAAGACCATTTTCAATTAGTGAATCATTATTCAATCCATGGGAAACCATCTGCTTGAGTTTAGTCAAGGCCTGTGTTTGTGCTATATGCGCACTGTAACTTTAACATTTGTGCTTTTTGTACCTTTAAAGTTAGGCCTGATGCGAGCGTCATAGCCTGATGTTTTTCCCATCAGCTTGTCCAGGAAGTCGGAGGGGGACATAGGCTTCGCTTTACTGCTAGGGGACTTCATCTCTCTACCAGACACAAACCTGAAAATGGACATGGAGAGAAAAAATAGGGAGCAATGAGAGACGGATGTGGTAAATGGGTACAGTGCCCTTCCTCCAATCACAAATTCAAGCACAAGAGGTCACTGGAGACACATTAAATATGTAAACAGCTTTACATTTCACTGTCTACTTGTGATCAGATCAACAGAGGCTGATATTTATACCAAAAATGAACAGGGACTTATTGGTGTGCTTTTCTGGGTGGGGAATAGAACCCTAGTCTGCCAGTCTTGCTTGTGGTTTTTAATGTGCCATAAAATATGATCTGTGAAAAATAGACAAAAGGGGCTCTCAACTGGCACAACCGTATCAGAATCATACAAGAGTTCCATCTCCGGTGATGCCACAGCCACCCCTGACCAAGCATGAGAAGAGCTCTCTGTATCCTTCTATGACTCACATTGCTAGCCAGGGTTAGTTAGCTCATGTAACAGAAATAGAAGTTAGTGTTCTTCTCCAAGCGTGTTGAGCTACAGTGACATCATATTAGCAGCAGTTTGGAAAGATGTGGTGGTGCTTTACATCACAGGGGAAGCACAGGCTAGCCTTCACCTTCCCAACACGGGTAGCATTGTGTGAAGTAGAGTTGGAACTGGTTTCTACATTGTTTCCTCGCCTCCTAACCAAAAAAGAAAAAGCAAAACAAACAAAAAACCCTCAGGGAAAGTGTCTTGAAATGGATATGCATTGCTAGCCAGCCAGCGCAGCTCCCCAGCTCCGATAATACACCAGCTTACAGACGGCTGTGCTGCCCAAAATCACACTGATGAGATGTGGGAAGAAAGTGCCATCAACCCACCCCTGAGAGAGTAAGGCCAATTGTGCTCTCCTAAGCTCCAACTGCTGATGGCAAGCACCATGTTTTAGCTATTTGACATACTTCAGTCCATGTTTATGGACAGTGGGTCAGTTCCCATTTACCACGTAAACATGACTATTAGAGGTTAAATTGAACTCTTCCACATGGTTAATGCAATGATTTAGCCATTCATTTTGTTCCGTTAGTTCCATCTAGTTCTATTAGTTGTTAGCTGCATTAGCCTCTTAGCGCCAGCACAAAACTAAAGAAGCAAACACTTTAAAAACCAAACACGTCTTGACTCCATTTGGCTAAAGGGGGAAACTGTGCAAACTGTCCCTTCAAAGATTATACGTGATTGCACCCACTGTACCTCAAACTCCAGATGGCCACTGTGTATCTAAACAGACCAACCTGCGCCCCCCTGCCACCCACTCTCATTGCACCCTCTGTCTAGAGCACTCTTCCAGTCCAACACATTAAGAAACCTCAACAGATTCTAGTCCTAAATTGCAAGTTGTTGTACATGTGAATATTTCATGTGTGACAAGAGGCCCTAAATGATTATAAGAATAACTATAAAGTGCTCTCTCTGTCTTACACACTCACACACTCACACACACACAGTGTCACACTCCAGTCAGTTTAAGTCCAGTGAATTTTTCTCCACATTTAGACACATTTCACGCTGGAGCTGTTCCAGAACAGAAGTGTGCCACGTTTTACTGCCAAAACTATAAAAACAGCCAGACATGTTAACAGCCAACCCAAAGTACAGGTCCCCGTTAATTCATTTTGGCTTCACGTTTGATTGTCCTACTGGCCCACATTTTTTTTCAGGGCTCGGTCTGACAGTAGCGTGAGCGGTATGTCTCATTAAACCCAAACGGAATGAGTATTTCTGGATGCAGTATTTTTTTCTTCCCTTTTCTGTTCATTGACAGCAAAAATATGAATCTGGACAGTGCTGTCTCTGTGTGTCAACTTCATCATTTACAGAGAACTAAAAGTGCACCACACACACACACACGCATGCATGGACACACTCAGACACATAAACGGACACATAGCCATTCAAGAATAAATAAAGTGCACTCCCACACATCAGCATGCCTTTACACACACTATACATACTATAGGTATATACACTGTAACTGTCCCAAAAAAAACCCCCCAAAAAACCCAAAATGGCAAGTTGATCTGCTGATCTTTTTACAAGGAGATGTAATAATGAATTAACTATTAGTAGCTACTTAATGGTTAAAAAAACGTTCAATCGAAGTCAATGTAAAAAGGTATTATTTCAGGTCACTTTGGAGCATTTCTATTGCTCCACTCATCATAAGATCTTGACACACTGCTATATATATATATATATATATATATGTGTGTGTGTGTGTGTGTGCATACATATACACACTATATATACACACACATTTTCTATAGACACACCCATAAAGATACAAACAGGTGATATACAGTACAACTCTGCATGCACATACACAAACAAACACACTCACACACAGACACACATTCCTGGCATACTGGGGATTTCCATACACATACTCTCCATGCAGAAATAAACACTCCTGTAAATCCCACAGTTTCAAATGGCAAACAGATGTTTACCTGAGGACTCCTCCACACAGCCACAGCAAAAGCCAAATCCACCAAGTCTTCCACACGTGTGTAAACATTCTTAATCCTTCTCTCTCTCTCTCCCTCTCTCTCTCTCTTTTTCTCTCTGTGCTCTGAAGTGGTCTGTGATGTTCTCCGAAGTGCTCACACACTCACCCACCCCTCTCCTCCCACACGGCAGGACTCAGCAACCACATCAGGCATTCAGATAAGTTTTCAACTCTGAATGTAGGAATCTCTCTCTCTCTCTCTCTACTCTTATTCTGTTCTCTGGGTATTTCAATATCTGCCTCTTCTTTTCTATTTTGCTCTCTTGCTATTTACTCACATTAATCTCTTTCCTCTCATCCTTTTTCTCTTAATTTCACTCTCTATTTTCTCTCTCTCTCTGGTTCTGATTCTCTCCTCATGTCTTGCTCTAATCTCTCTGTCTCTACTTCTTCCTCTTTTTCTTTTCTCCATCATACTGCTCTCTCTCTCTCTCTCTCTCTCTCTCTCTCTCTCTCTCTCTCCTTTTTTCTCTCACTGGACACATGCTAGCCCGAGGAGCCGGAGCAGACACAAAAGCTGTGTGTGTGTATGTGTGTGTGTGTGTGAGAGAGAGACATAGAGAGGGAAAGATGGGCAGCTGGGTGAGTGATGTGCTTAAAGATGTTTATGGAAATATAACTGTAATATGGGCATCAGAAACACACTGTCATCATGATCACCACCACCATCATCATGATTAGCATCCTCATAATCATAATCATCATTACATCACCACTATCATGATCAAAATGATCATTATAATGACCATCATCATTATTATTGATGGTCATTATAATGCATTATTACATAATTGCAATCAAAATGACCATTATTATAATCACATTTGCCATCATCACCATTATTATGATCTTATTATCATTATAATTATTATCATAATTACATCATGATTTTCATCATTATGATCATCATCGAAATAACCCCTATTATCCTATCATCACCATCATTACCATCATAATCGCTGTCATAATCGTTATTCTAATCATAATCACCATCATCATCACTATGACCATCATCTTCACAGCATCATTACAGTTATCATTATCATCATTATGAACATCATCACCATCTCCATTACCATCATTAACATCATCACCATTACTGTAATATGTGTAATACTCTCATTCGCATATTTCTTTCTCTCGTCCCTTTTTCCATCTTTCTCTGTTTCTCTTACTTTTCTATTCTCCTATCCATCTCTTGTTCTATCACCCCTCTATCTATCTTACTCATTCTCTCCTCTCCCTCGCCCCACTTTCTCTCATTCGTCTCTGTATGGTTCTGCTCTCCTGCTTGTGTTCTGTTATTTGAAGGCTGATTCTGTAGTGAGCTGATTGCAGGTTCTTTTAGCTAATTGAGCGTCTGTGTGGTGTGAAAATCCTGATTCAGCTTCCTTCCTAGAGGGCAAAACAGGCTTCCCTGCATGAAGTAGAAATCAGATAATAAATCTGAGCTGATTTTATCAGAATCAGCAAACACTTTATTTGCATTTGCATCATCATTATGTGATCACAATATTGCACCGCCAGCCAGTGAACCGCACTGATTTATGTGTACATAATAATATACACCAGTGAGCCAAAACATTAACATTAGATGAAGCACATAACGTTGATTATCCCATAACAACAGCATATGTCAAGGTCTGGGATGCATGTTAGACAGAAAGTGAACTTGCAGTTGATGTGTTGGATGCAGGAGAAATGGTCAGACCTTGGTTATGTCTGTACGAGTGGATCAGAGCATCTCCAAAACGACAAGGACTGTGGGGGGCTCCCGGTCAGCTGTGGTGGGTAACTATTGATGGTGGTGCAAAGAGGGACAATTCAAAAACCGATGACTGGGATCATGATGTGTGACAGAAGGGCTATTGTGGCACAAGAAAACTGTGCCAAGTAAATATCATTTTCTAACACAGTGCGTTAGCATGTTGCATTTGCATTTGGTAGCTTTTCACAGGAAGTTTCAAAATGAAGTCTGAAGAAGTGCTGATGCAAGTGAGGGAGGTCATCAAGAGTCCATCAAGAGCAAAAAAAACAAACCAAAAAATTATCAGAGACAAAAAGACAGGATCATTGTGGAATTCTTTGGTGAGTTGTTCCAGGGAATAGTTTGGGGAATACCGCAATGTGGTGAGACACAGTGAGAGAAGATATTTTATTATATTCCAAGTATATGAAGATTAAGAGCCTCATGAATTGAATGCAGTAGAGACACATCGATCGTCCAAACAGGTTAAAACTGTGCACACAGCAGAGCAAAGGCATATACTACTGTTCAAAGAGCGTTCCTAATGCAAAGTGACCTGGGAGAGTACACACACACACACATGCCCAGCCCGGCCATGTCGCTGTCTCAGAGCAGATGGTGAGTTTAAGGTGTCTCTGTGGAATCAGGGTTGGATGTATATTTCATGTTGCCTTCAGACTTGAGGCTTAAAGAGGGGGCGGAGGTAGAATGAGATTGAAGGAGGAGACTTCCAACAGCTAGTTGTTTCAGAAAGAGACCCTTTCTGTTAGCAGATCATGAGACCCTACACATCAGTTTATTTTCCCAGCACATTCTCTTATCAACCCTTTAACACAGAAAGGCTTTTTACACACTAAGGCCTATTTTTCAGTAACCACAGGGGCTTCTAGAGAAACTGGAGGGGCTATTCTTTAGTAATAGAAGTTTAGTGAGTACACTTTTGGGCCACCAGCAGTCTATAGGCTTTTTAAGGGGTCAGATCTACTGAATCTGTAGCACACCATTGGTTTTGCACACACAGTCAGCAAGTAGCTCACTGTAACATAAGCCAGTGAGCAGGCGTTGAATTCCACTTAGCTATAATGTTTAACTCACCAAACCACACAGCAAAAGCGACCTGTGTTGAGTTCATTGTTTTACCTGCATTTTTACACATATTTACATTTTACTTATAACTTTTTATACTTTATAATTTTACACTCACTGACCACTGACTTTAAGTTTATTAGGGTTTATTCTAATGTTATATAGACTTTTACACTAAACACACTCACTGACCACTGACTTTATGTTTGTGTGTGTGTGTGTAGAGTCAATGCAAGTAACTAGGCCAGGGCCAGTGTTAATTTTAATGTGAGTGGACTGATGCGGTCTGTGGAATGATTCTAACTGATGCAAATTAGGTCCAATTTCAGCCAGTTAAGCCTCTGCTCAGACTACACACACACTGTATCCAGATACGGAAAACACATACTAGAATGATCTGATTGTAATCCAGTCACTGCCTCCTGGGTCCTGGCTTTTTATGTGGTCACGTAATCTGACAGTCAATAAAAAGCATGTTAATGCAAGGCAAGGTTCACACAGCAGGTAAAATTTGGCCCAAATCTGATTTTTTGTTTTCACATTTGTCACAAATGTTATATCTGTGTGGAAAAGTAAATGGCAAAAAACACACTGAATCTGACAGTTCCACTTGTGTGGTACCACTAATGTGGTATTGATATCCGCAATGCGACTCAGTCTGAACAGCCAGATCGAAATTCATGCAACGTTTATCACAATCCAGCTTGGCCAGGAAAACAAAGAGCTACAAAGTTTTAAGAAACCAAAGATGCAAACCAAATAAGTGACCATGGCCGAATAACGTGCCCTTTTTACAGCACGCTCAAACACATTTGCGACGATAAGCCCGGCAACTGGAATTCCATGATAGCCCCAGTGATGCTGGCAAAGATGAATCTTAAAGTTTATGGGTGCACATGCTCACCAGTTTAGGAGCGTGAACTGTTTAGATGCATATCGGATAAAGGTCACATTAAAAAAGATTTCAAAATCAGACTTATGGCCTAAGGGCGTATTTACACCGGCATTAACTTGCCTTTTTGTTATCGGATCACATTGGGATGCCAAAGCCAGATGTAAACACCCCATCGCACATTGTGAATGGATTTCGATCGGCTCACTCAAACCACGTTTAGATTTGGACAGAGTTGCGTCAGATTCTGTCAGACATGATGAAATAGACCTGTCAACAACAATAAAAAAAACGTTAATGCAAGTAATTATTACTGTGGACCTTTGACTTTTCTCTCCCTCTTGCTCTCTCTTCCTGACGTATGTGTGCTTATTTACTAGTAGACAATGGCAGTATTGCAGAATAACATGTTGATTTTGATTGGCTGTAACTGAGAGCATGTGTACCACAGTGATAAAGAGAGCATGTGACTGCACATGTTTGCAGATAATTTGCATATCCAAAGATGGAATTTGGCCTTAAGGAAAAGGAATAAAAACTTTAGTTGGGTTTAATTAGGATTAATATCACAATATTACAGTGATACTCATGTAGGACTATGATGCTGTGTGTGTGTGTAGAGTCAGTGTAAGTAACTAGGCCAGGGCCAGTGTTAATTCTAATGCGAGCGTTGCTTTTTTGGAGTGATTCCAACTGATGCATATCAGGCCCAATTTCAGCCAATTACAACTCTGCTCAGACCACGCACACACACACACACACACACACAGGCTACATGCATGTGCATCTCTACACCCACATATGTCAGTTCATAAGCCACAGAGAGACGTATGTACATGTAAGTCATACAAAGGCATGCATACATAAATATACATATACATATTTCATCTGGTATTTGCTTTATAGTGTGAGTAGACCAAGTATGTGTGTGTGTATGCTGGGGTCAGTGATGTTCACATGCTTGAGTGAATTCTGCAGCAGTGTGTGTGTGAGTGCTTTTCTCTCATTCTTCAACCCAGAATCTCTGCACAGTTTTGACACAGCAGTTCCAGAGCTGCTCAGAACACACACACACACATACATATTGGCCCCCTCAGTGACCTAAATGGATGGATGCACTCCCACCCACACACACACTATAGCAGTGTGTATGAAGAACAGTAGAGCATGGCCTTGTTAAGGTCAAAGAGGTCAATTCCTACTGGTTTTGCTTTTGGGGCATCACATTAAACCCACTATGAAGAGATGGAGATGCAGCTTCTCAGTATACATTATTAGGGGAACCGCTGTGTGTCTTGCCGCAAGAGTACACTTAAAGCAAGAAATCTAATTTGCACCTAAATGCAGTCACATGGCCAGGACATGTTTAGTATATGGCATTTGCTTTATAAGTCTTGTGCTGTATAATGGAAGCAATGGACACTAGCTTGTACACAAGCATCAGGAAAAAAATGGTAATTATTGTTAATAAAAAAAAAAAGATTTTTAATAAAGTGTTGATTTTTGTGTTTTCAGATGTGAGAAGGGTGGTCTAGAAGTGGAATACTGTCAGATGTTTAATTGCGGAGGAGATGCCACCGTTCAGTATAGCCTTATGTGCATATTTAGCATTGCAAACACAGCAAAGCATCAGAAGTAAACAGTCTGATTTGTTGTAGTTCGTAGCTATATATTCATCATAAAACAAAATAGGTTATATGGCTCCCTTAGGGACTTACTGGAAACCAAAATGTAAAACTACAAAAAAACGCAAGTGGTGTCCAAAATGTGCTTCTTTAGTTTTGCACTTGAGCTATGACACTAATGTAGCTAACAAGTAATGGAAGCTAATAATCCACCAATTAGCACGGTGCAACCAGCAGCCATGTGGAGTTGTTCAGTAATTTTGTTATAGACTTGCAATAAACATGGACATTAGCATAGCTAAAAACAGTAATAGCAGCCTACTTTTATCTATTTTAATGTCACATTAAGAGAGACACAGCTGGAGGGAATGGATTTGGTTCCTAATATACACATACAGTACCCATGGCTGTTTTCCATATGGCATCCGTCTTCATACTCCTGTGCCAAAATAATGCTCAAAGAGAGAGAGAGGGAGAGAGGGGGGGGAGAGAGCACAGAAAAGGCGCTCCTAGAGTACATAAGTGTCACAGGAAAACTGAGTCACTCCATACGATTGGTGCCAATTGGACAGGCACACTACACTTTTTATGTATAGGCTACACATGTATATACAGTGGCATCCCCATCCCCATTTTCTTAGTGTGAATAGTTAGTGAGAAGGAAATCTTTAAAAAGCAATTGCAAAATTGTAGAGTGAAACCGGAATCCAATCCAAGCACAATCTACAAGGTATTTTAGCTCTCAGACAACTTTATCATGGTCTCACACCTTAATTAGCCTAATAGGGCAATCGTTTTTTTCACAGTCATGGTTAGGAAAGGTCAGGTGACTTTTCAAACACTGCCCCAACAATCAGCAGCCATGGGCTCCTTCAAACAGCTGCCTAACACTCTGAAAAGACAACCATCCAGGCTTTTTTAACGTCCTGGCATCAAAATACAAATCTCTCCTGGGTGTCTGAATGGCAGAGTCGCCTGTTGTCTTGAAAAGCAGACTAACAAACCCATCTCTTCCAAGAGTACTTAGGCAAAGTGTAGTGTGTGTTGAGTTGTGGTCTCCTTACAGACGTTTGTATTTAGTAGTAGCTTAGAGATATTTTGAATCCTAGCCCATACAAATCAGAGGTGTCAAGTAACGTAGTACAAATACTTTGTTACTTTACTTAAGTATAAATTTTGCTTATCTATACTTTACTGTAGTAATTATTTTTCAGCTGACTTTTTACTTTAACTCCTTACATTTTCACTCAATTATCTGTATTTTCTACTCCTTACATTTTAAAAAATAGCCTAATTTTTCTATTTCCTTTTGGTTTGTTTTCATTCCGGGTCGCCAACTTTCAAAAAAACAAACAAAAAACCCTATCCAGATGAATCATCAGGAAAGTGTGAATTTGATTTTGGTTGGATGAGGATAAATATAAAGGTTATTGATAACATGCCTCTGAGGTTTGACTTTTTGCACCATTACAATACTTATAGACAACTACTCATCATATTTTCCGCTCCAAGAAACACGCTAATGCTCAATAGTGCACATAGATACTCCTTTAATATATTTGACATTACTAAAATGCATTCATTTTCAATGGGCATATATGCAGCTGAAACAGGTCCTAGTGCATCCCAACATTTTTCAACATTAACATTTTAATAGAACATTCTGTCACTATGCTTTTAGAGAATTGTTTTTTGGAGAGGTGGGGTAGTGCACTTGTCTTTTTAAACCCTAGTATCTACACTTCTACCTGAGTAATGAATGTCAATACTTTTGACACCTTTGATACAAACTAGCTAAGGGTATTTTCTGAGTAAGAGCATCCACTCAATGCCTTAAATGTAAATGTAAAATAATTTAATCGATGCCCTCAAGGCAAGCGATATCTATAAAAAGATAGCAAAACGTTTTCATCTTGCTGCTTCTTCAGTTCATAAAATAATTAACAGTCACTGAGGAGGTCAAGTTGGGGCCTGGAAGACCAAAGATTGCCTATGGGATTCCTAGAAAAGCTAATCCAAATCTAGTTTGACTGCAAAAGACAGTCAGGGAGATTTAGCAGACTCTGGAACAATGGGGCACTGTTCTACTATGCAGCAAAACCTGCACAAATATAAACTTCATAAAAAAAGTCTTTATTTTTAAACGAAGCAATCAAGGTGTGACTAAAGTGTAGACTTTCAAGCTTTAATTCAACAGGTTTTAACCATTTAGGTTAAGTCCCTGAATTATCACAGGCTCAAAAGTAATTGGACAAACTAACAAATTAATATATGCAATTGGTATTAATACTTTAGGCAAATTCTTTGCAGTCAATGACTGCCTGAAGTCTGAAACCCACAGACTTCACCAAATGCTTCCTGCCCCTGAGATGCTTTGCTAGGTCTTTACTGCAGCCTCCTTCAGCTACTGCTTGTTTTGTGGTTCTTTCTGCCTGCAGTTAAGTCAGTAAGTGAAAAAGCTGCTTAGCTGGATTGAGTGACTCAGCCTTTTAAGAACATACCATTTTATTGGGAGGCTTTGGCAATATGTTTTGGGTCGTTATTCATTTGTACAGTACCATCCTATCACTTTATCTGAGCTGATAGCAGCTCTGTACACAGAAATCGTCCTGCATCTTCTGTCAGCAGTAATTTAATCAATACACACCAGTGACCCAGTTCCACTGACAGCTACACATGCCCATGCAATGACAATGGCTGGACCGTTTTAGACAGTTGATGTGGAATACTTCAGATTAAAAATGCTTCCTTTTCCTCTCTGTATTCAAGTTAATCTGGAGTTCATCTGGCCTAAGAATCTTGTTTTAGAACTGAGAACGCTTTTTAAGAGGATTCCTCTAGACTTGATACACCAAGTACATAAAGGTGCTTTAAAGGGTTCTTTGAGTGATGCCATTGAAGAACCACGTTTTCCCTAAAGGCCTGTGTTTGAATTGGAGAGGTGTGAGATTGGAGAACCTTTACCTGATGAAATTTAAAGCAATTTAAAGATTTTTCCCGCTGACATCTCTAATCCAAATCTTTCAAGGCTTTTAGACCTTTTTGTTGTACAGGTGCTGAACTACGGTTCCCAGAGCTGATGCTGGGGTTGGTAATGGCTTATAAGCTTATGCCAAGTTCACACTACACACTTTTATGCCTTTTTAGGTGAGTTGCTAAAAGTTTTTAGAGATCACAGTTGAAAGATGCAGGTTGGGCAAATCGGCGCTGGCCTGGTCTCTATGTGTGAACTGCTAAAAGATATGATCCGAGAGCTGACATAGAGCTCGCCAAGTGATCACCAATGTCTCGCAAGCGCTTGACAAATATCCTGACCTGTCTGTGATGCTTAATCCAGTAGTGTGAAATGTTTTGTGAATGAAGGTTAGTGCAGTAAAGTGCACTATAAGATTACTGATTGCAAGACATGTTGAGTAGAGTACAACAATCTGCAGTGTGTACATGGCATTTATGGTTGGGCACCTTGATGCTTCTGTTTCTTCCAGACTGAGAGAATGCTTACTGTACAGTAGTTTTGCTTGCTCTAAGGATATTACCTAACCATGCTAGTCTTTATGAAACCTTCTACCAACTAAATTTTGATTAACTGTGGTGGCATATGCAAGCCATAAACTTCCAGTCGTGGAGTACATGGACTGGACTTGTTCAAGGTGTTCTCAACATAGTGCCACCTTAAGATAAGCAGGACTCCTGATGAGTCACAGCTGAGGAAGTGAGCACTTAGCACAGTCCAGTGCTCTCCCTGCACCTGAGCCGACTCGGAGTAGATCTTGCTCATTAGTTGAAGCAGGTGCGTTTGCACAGGGAAAATAAAAGTTCTCCCCGGGGTCTACAGGGCACTCTAACACACCTAGGGGACATACTGTGCTATTTTTGGGCAGGAAAGCTACCTTTAGCTCAGCCTAAAGCAACATCACAGCCAAAATGAAAAAAATAACCATCACTGCATACTGTTACATCTGCTGCAGTTCTCTCTAGAGACTTACTGGTTTGGGAAACCCCCTTCTGATTGTGGAAGGACCGTTTGGGTAAACAAAAACAAAAACAAAAACAAAACAAAAAAACACTTTTGGGGGGATTTTGGGGGATGGGCTGTTGGAAATGTCTATTTTCTACAACCAGATAGCTAATGTTGCCACAAACTATACTTTACTCCACAGGCATTTATCAATTGACTTGCATAAATCTTTCCAAATTTACCTCCCTTAAACCAAAGCTAGAAGATTAGGCAAGACATATATGTGGCTTCAGTTATGCATTGGAGCTACAAGACTAACTTAGGTGAGCGAATTCCCAACTGGGGCGGAGGGTGGGGGTCATTTTGCCCCTACAACATGCCTCATTTTTTTTGCTGACAGTGGTTTAAAGGACCAACAGTGCTGAAAGTAACAGGGTTGAGTTTTAATTAGCATCCATGCTAACATGAAATATTAAAGGCATTTGGTTTTAATTACATTTTACTTAATTTCTCCAGGAAATTCAACTGGTTTCTTCCAGCACTTCACAATGTAGCTATAATACACTGGTCATATCAGGTGACAAATGGTACAGTAGTGTAAAGGAAGCAAGATGGAAATTATGTGTAGTGCTTTTAATGTACAGAAGTAGCTTAAAAAAAACAAAAAACAAACAAAAACAAAACACACACACACTGGGGACTCTTTACTGACAAATGTCAAATCCATACAAACTACATTGTATGAAATGTGAAAAGTATTGGGACACATGCTCATTCATAGTTTCTTCTAAAATCAATGTTATTTATTAAAAAAAAAAAAAAATGGATTAACTGCCTCCGCTTTTCACTACAATGTACAACTTAACACAACAAGTAAGATACTGAATACTAGATTTAGACTGAAATGTCCCTTTAAGGTGGCACTGAATTTAGGGATGCATTAGAATACCTTACAATAGCCGGAATACCTTAATATTAGCCAGAATGTTATTCAGTGAAATCATGTTATCATTCTAGGGCTGGGAGATATGGACAATCTGATGAAAAATCTGACCCCTTATTATTAATCATTATGTACAAATATTATCTGCATTTTTAATGCTTAAGACCCATAACAAGCCAGTAAAAAGATGCTAACTGCGAATGCATTCATGTGCTAAAACTGTTAGCCTCATTGTTCAGGACATACAGGCCACTAACAAAAATGCGTTTTAATCAGTCTTGGGAAGTCTTTTAGGGGCATATTTACTGTACCCAAACACACCAAACTGTTATCAAGATTCTATAATTAGCTTTACTGTTCTATAGCCAAGGCCTGTCACCTACACTTCTCCATTCTCATCTAATCTCAATAGACTGAGTGCACATCTAGGTTAGTAATGAAAGAACCCCACAGGCTGAATTGGAACAAGCTCCCTGTTTATCATACAGTGTATGATGTGGCGTAGAAGCACACAGTCCATGCTTATGCTTACGTGCTGAATAGATTCAGCCAAAATCCATCACAGCATTGAGAGGGCTTCGAGAATTAGCTGATGAAGCTGAATCGGCCGGGATGCTATTAAAGCAGGCTGTGCTGTGGTTCTCGTCTGGAGTTTGACGGAAATCCACAGTGATATAAATGAAATCAGCACATCCTCGTGGAGTCTGAAAGCACATTTGAGTGAGTAACAGGTCAGAGATCTCACAGTCTCCAGAGTGTCCGGTTTAGTGCAGTATGTGGTGTGCCAGAGTGGTAAAGGAGGCCACTGGGCCAGGCAGTGCATGCATGTGTGTGCGTGTGTGTGTATATACAAGCTGGCAGTGGGTAGATTTTACAGGAGCAACCACGGTCCCCATGGGTAAAGAGAGCATTAGCGCTGAAGCAGACGCATCATTAGGCTTCACGTTAGTAACAACACTAACTTATTTTTCATTAACGCAGTTAGTGTACACACCAATTCAAGGCTTCACTTATTAGTGACTTTAGCTTCAGAGGTCCACTGCAAAAGAAGCAAGTTTAGATTTTGGTTGATTGACTACCAAGGAGGTAATGGTCAGTTTTTGACCACACACCTTTGTTAAAACACTTGTTTTGAATAAGGGAGTGTGTTAACACCAACCTCCACTTGCTAACATTTCTGGGGGAGGAAGAAAAAAAGATCTTTATCTAGTATTTATCTAAATGAAAAGTTCCAGCTGTTCCAGTTGATCTAAACACTCAAATTAGATGCAACTAGTTAAGGGTGTAAACACATGTGCTCAACATATAGAAAATGTTAAAAGGAGAAATTCTGGGAAACCACTTTCCTGCGATACATTACACAGATATACAGAAGTCATGACTACCGGCGGAGAGTTCTTTTTTTTAAAAAATACTCCGGCTGAGTAGTTTAACTGAGCTGAACTAACTAAACTGACTGAACTAAAGCAACTTCATCTCTCCTCATACCTCCACCCAATACAAACACACTCTGCACTTACTTGGAGCTAACTGGAACTGGGATCAACTGCTCAGACACTGATCACACTGCACCCACCGGAGACCCTCCCAACTATATGTAAGTAGTAAAGAAAACATTTCAGATTATATATTAAAACCTGTATTTTAACTAGTGCAAAAATGATCTACATTGTGTATAGTGTATGTATAGTATAGGTTAATGTGTATATGTTCTTTATTTCTAATTCTACATATACTTGTGTTTCTACTACTGTGAGGGACTATGCATCCAAGTTTTTCCACTCACCTTTACAGCCGTGTAAATGTGATGTGACAAACCTGATTTGATTGTATTTAAAATGAGCAGCTAAATGTAGGCTTCACACACAAATGACTCAAACACTCCACTGCTCAGAAGTGAATGAGAAACAAAGCTAACATCAGGGTGTGTGTGTGCGCACACTGCTTCTGTAACAAATCTGTCCTAAAACAGTCTCCCAAACCCAACCATCCTCACCAACACCCATACTCGCCTTACAGATATACCAACTCCAGTTAAACTGAGAACATAAAATGCACAATTAAAATGCTCCAACATTTAAGAGTGTACAAGTGGAGCTAGAAAAGACTCAAATATTGTTCAAATACATGAAATGCATAAATAAGAAATATCACAATATCTCTGAACATGTTTAAAAATAATTTATTTCAATCAATTTATCAGCTATTTTGATCTTGCAAACAGAAGGACAAACTGGGCTCAGGTGGGACAAGGAACAAATCTGTGCAGCCTTTTCTTTTATCCTTTCTAAAGTCCAAATCAGAACTGCAGCAACTGCCATAATATCTCAGAAGTACAACAACTGAAGCTTTTAAATAACACCACATTCAGACACGGAACATCTTAGTGTGCTGTTAAACTCCAAGCCAGTTCTGTAGTGGGTATGACTGATCTGAACAGGTCCTGGTCCTGATTAGGGCTGTAATATTCGTTTACTGACCTCGATAGAAAACACATATAGAATGTTTCTCCCTTCCTCAGCAGACAGTGAACAGTACTAAATAGACAAGTCCATGAGCACATTGTGGCTGCAGTGCCACCATCAGGCCTGGAGGCAGAACTGCAGCTCACAGAGAGTTCAAGGCCAAAGTTGAGATGGCAGGTTGGAACCATCCAGAGCTTTTGTGGGTTTCTGGCCATTTTAGTCTTCATGAATGTTGAACAGCTTTGCCACCTCATTCAGATCAGCATGCTCCTCTCCATCTTTAATGATCTAGGGGGAAAAAAACAAAACATGCTCTAACAAGAAAATAAAGCTAAGATGTTTGTAGTAAGAGCCATCAGAAAGAGACATAAGAGGATTTTAGGTTGATTTAGTGATGTAGGTTGGCGTTTTAGGCTGATTTAGTGGTGAATTCTAAGTTTTAGGTTGATAGTGTATGTATGTGTACCTTCCTGGCAATGGGCATTCTGTTGAAAACATTCCACAGCACAATGCCCACCACCACTTTATCCCTCAGGTAGAAAATCACTCCTTTTCCATAATCTTCTTTCTGCTGTGTGGAGGGGGGAGGAGCCGTAGTTTCCACAGCAACAGACCCAGCAACCGCCTCTGTCTCACTCTCTGACCGGATACCCGTACCTTAGCACAAACACAAATGTTTTACATACGTAATTTCATAGCAAATGCGAATAGTTTACTTCCTTGGCATGACCCAAGTACTCTGTGGTTTGCATATACAGTGCTGTGAAAGACGTCCATCTTTGCATGTGTTACATTAAATGCTACATCCAAACAATTAACAACACAAACAACTTACACACAGTGTAATTACAAATAAAGACTGATTCAAAACTGATTCACCTTTGGGGGGGGGAAACCCTGCCTCCTCAACCAATAAATCAACCAGTTAACCAAATTCAATTGACAATTACAAGCACAAGATGCAGAGTTCTAAAAGAGATTGATATACAGAAAACAACCAGTCTGGAAACGGTTACAAAGGCTCTGGTACTCCAGCAAACCCCAGTAAGAACCATTACTCACAAATGGAATAAATGTGGAACAGTGGTGAGCCTTCCTAAGAGTAGCAGGCCTACCAGAATTTCACTGAGAGCACATCAAGGTTTCCAGTATGTCATAAAAGAACCCACACAAAGTGCAGGCCTTACTTGCTTCAGTTAAGATTAATGTACATGATTCCACAAAATTAATAAAAAGTCACTGGGCAAAAAGAACACACAGGCTTGTCTCACATTTGCCAAACAATATGTAGAGGACCCTCCACAAGATTTCTGGGATAATATTCTGTGGACTAATAAATGAAAGGTTGAACTATTTGGAAGACATGGGTCCAGTTACATCTCCCATAAAGCTAATAGTGCAATTTACCATAAGAACATCATAGAAACAGTCAAACATGGTGGTGGTGGTGGTGGTGTGATGTCTGAGGCTGCTTTGCTTTTGCAGGACTTGGATGACTTGTCATAATTGATGGAACCAAAATCTGCTCTCCATCAGAAAATCTTGAAGAAGAATATCCACCTGTCAGTTTGTGACCAACTCACGTGCAGTTGCTTTATGCAGAAGCACACAAGCAAGTCTACCTCTGATCAGCTCAAATGAAATAAAATACAGGTTTGGCCAAGTTCAAGTTCTGACTCAAGACCTTAAACAGGCAGTGACTGTTTCTCCATGGGTGACAGGTTTTTAACAAATCTTGATCAATAAATGGAATGCTCAAGATCATTTTACTCAAGTTGGTTGTTTCTTTATATTAAAAGTTGCTGGATGATCTAAACATTTAAATGCAACACATATGCAAAAACACAGGAAATTGTGAAAGGTGCAAATACTATTTCACAGCACCGTATGTCTGGAGACGAATAAGCGCACATCTCCATTTATGGGTGTGTATACCTGATTGCTCGGTCGCTGCCTTGGGTGTGTCCTTGGCAGTAGCTTTGGCGAACACTCCTACAGTAGGGAGACTACTGTCCACTATACCAATGGCCTCATATCCCACATCGGGGCCTAGGTCACTCCTGTACACACACACACACACACACACACACACACACAAATGTACATTTGAAACTATATTTACGATCAGCCATATTTATCATATTTCTGTAGTTTACCCCCGGGCCAACAGCAACCAGCCACTAAAAACATTCACCATTCCACGAAGCAGGAACAGTGCAATTGCATGGGACTTTGCCGCTTGACAAAACAGTCCAAATATGGACACGACAAAGAGCCTAGGGCTTGCTTATGGGGGGGTGTGTGTGTGAACACGTGCATGCTTAACGCTAGCCTGCCATCACGCACACTAGCATCTACATCACACAAATCCCTCAAACAGCCCAAATATTTAGCCACAATCACGTCTGTGTGCCTAAACATACCAGAACATGGACTGGTGCCAATAGGGTTTTCTGGCTCCGGTCATGTTTTCTCCGGCCAGTCGGCCGCTGACCACTGCATGATCATGATGCTCCACCCGCCTCCGGCCCAGCTTGATGTCATAGAAACATGCTGCATCTCCCGCCTGCATCCACGCACACACATACACACAGGGTCAAGTACACACTCTCAAAACAGTGGTCTACAGTACTTCACAATTCAGCATTTTCCTTGCTCTAATAACACTTCACTGAACAAATCAGCAGTTTCCAAGAGCAACACTCTGTATATATAAAACAAAAATAAAAAGTTGCTTTCATAAGAAATCCATCATCATTTAGATTTGGTCATTTCAGACATTTCTTTAATGAATCTATTGACTTGTTCTGTTCAACTAACTAAACTGTCATTCTTTGTACACTCACAGTGAATGATGGTGGCGCGTTGACAAAATTTTATCGTGGTGACAAAGATGGTCTACTCCTGCTCGGCTGGTCTGCCCTGACACTGGTCTGCTAACTGCTACTAACTGTCCTAACAGCTCTTGGTTTAATGACAGCTTATTTAATTAACCATATTTTATAAAACAATAGAGAAAAAAGCTCTGCTAGCTAGTTAGCATTTTGTGTTTAGGTAACATTTCTAACATTACTATATTGAATTGTTTCTTGTGTAATGTTTAAGCCATAGCTACAGTCATTGTTGCTTTCATTAGAGAAGTGGGCTTGGGACCACAAGGTTGGTGGTTCCATCCCCTACACCGGCAGGAAGTAGAGGTTGTGCGAGTGCTGAAGCTTCCTTGAGCAAGGCACCTAACCCCCTGTTGCTCCCAGGCTTTAAGGATGCCCACAGCTCTGGGTGTATGGATTCATTGTCATGAATAGGTAAAACATGGTTCAGTTTCTATGTACTGCTATGCAATGGACACATAGATGATCTTAAACTCTGAAAACACTCCTCAAACTTGTAAAGGTGATGACAGGTTTGCGTCATACAGTGCACAGGTATTGTGCAATGCAGAGAACAGTCCTGAGGGGACATGGTACCAAACTTAAGTTTTGTTTCTAACCTAAATTTTTGGAAGCCTAATCTTCAGCACTTTGAGCAACATAGGGAGTGTAGTGTGTTATATGTACATCGGCAGGCAAGGCTGCAAGTCACACTCACCACCCAGATGTTGGAGCGCGCCTGCAGCTCGGCGTTGACTCGAAATCCACCAAAGTCAGAGTCGACTTCAAGCCCAGCCGATTTAGCCAGCTCAACACTGGGTTCCAGACCTACTGCCGCCACGACATGGTCCGTTTTCACCTACAGCAGACACACAGGGACAAACAGCAGTTAACACACTGTTGACAGCTATACAGACTCTGCATAGCAAAGAACCACCCTTTTATCTATGTATCACCCACCTATATGCAAATTTAAACAACACAGAACTAATGTTTGATTAAATGCTTTGTTTGATGAAATGCCTTAAATAAAATGGCTGCCATACACCGAGGTGAAAAAAAAAAAAAACTAAATATAAAAAATATATTCAAAATATTACAAATTTAAAAGTTGTCTATTAATATTTTCCAGAGCTGTGCATATTATATCTCCATATCTGTAGTCAAATGGTGGTGTCAATCTGTTTTGGGGCATGTTCAGTTTGGTCTAACAACAGGTTGAAGTTGTGTAGTGGATGAGCTCTGGGACATTTTTGACTCAGTCAGGATATGAGACATAACCAGTCATTTTATAACTTAAAGGCTTAATATAACTGGCAATTAGAGCCATCAGTCTGGCTTGTATTATGCTGAGTAATAGGGGGGAGAGAGAGAGGTCCACCCTAACAACCCAGAGTAAAGCCAATTGTGCTTTTTATGGGACCCCAGTTTACATGTATCTTTGGCAATCTGGGCAACTGATCAGGCGATCTCTTAATGATAAGGTAAACACTGACAAGATAGAAAAAAAAATGTTGCCCTGAAGTGCATTATAGGCTCTGCCATTATAGGCAGACTGACCTTCAGAAAAGAGCACTTTAAATCATCTCAGTGTCAGCTGCTTGTACCGCAACACAGTGTTTTTTCATAAATGACAAGATAGACAAAACAAGTAATGAAGTTCAGACATCTATATATAAGATTAACCACGGCCATCCCTGATGTTTGAGCCCCACCCTGTCATGTCCGTAGACTCACCACTCGGCCATCCTTCAGCTTAATCTCCACTTTGTCATCCTTGTAGCTGACGTTCTTCACCACAGCCTCAGTCAGCACCTTCACACCCTCTGTCGGGGGCAAGAAAGTCAGTTCAGGACAGACTGGTTTCACTGGTACCAAGTGTTGAAGCAACTAAAACACAACTTAAAAAAAACATTAAACTAAACCATAAACTGTGCACCGATGTAATTCACAATTTTTATAATAGTTATTACAATTATATCAGTATCAGCAGATACAAAAATTACATAAAAAAACACAAAACACTGGACAGATGTTAAGATGTAACGAATATTACAAGCCGTTATTTTAAGTGTTTATTGAACTTTATAAGAGCAGAATGATTAGATGACGCTGCCAAATAAAAGGCAGATCTGTTCACTGCAGATCTGTTTACTGCATCTGTAACTGAAATTGATGTTCTATTTTTCTGTAATGCTGAGCAAAGTGGATTTTATTAAATAATTTTATATGGGCTTACATTCCCACATCCCTAATTATATTTGTCACCTTTCTTGACTTTCTCTGTCGTCCAGTTGCTCAGGTATTCAGGTAGAACTTTCCCCATGTTCCCTTTCTCTGGAAACATCTGGACCACCTCCAGGCCCAGGTCAGCAGCTGCAGAGGAAAACAGCAAGAAGAGTTCCAGCTGCTACAGAGGTCTTAGAAGTCTTTATGCTGAAATCTCAAAATTTCAGAAACCTTGAAATTAATTTCTCAATCTCCAATTAATTACTGTCTTTCCCCTCCCAATAATGAACCACCCATTTGCACCAACTAAAAAGATGCAAACACTGATAGCTGGGGGAACAAATATAAATAAATAAAACACCCCTCTAAACAAGCATGTTTGCCTCCCTCCTCATTATGAGGGACACCCACAGTGACTAATCTGCTTCTTGTCATTTATATATTTATTTATTTATGTATGTATAAAGGTGGTGATCCGAGTGCATTGACCCGATTCCGGCTGTTTGACTGACAGCTGAGTGATGGTGTTTGGACTCACATCTTCTGCCCAAGGCGCAGGCCAGCTCACTGCCCAGAAAGCCTCCTCCGATGATGGTGATGGACTTTAGTTCGCGTGACACTTTCTCCAGCGCTTTGAAATCCTCAATCTGCAGAAAACAACAGGAAAGAAATGAGGGCTGGAAAGAACAAAGGTTGGAACTTGAAAAGCATTCAAATGAAATAATTTAAGGAGATGCTTTAATGCTCGAGTGTCTTGTGGAAAGGAAGGAGGGGGAAATAAATAAATAAATAAATAAAATCAGACTGCTGTCAGAGCTCATAAGGTTGCATGCAGTTTGCACAGGAGATGGGAGTGACAGTGCCTTCTAGTGGCTACATAACACACATACACAGAAAGAGCCCTTCACACAGTTTCCTAAAACCAAATGCTTCGTTTTACTAGCTGCAGCACCTTTCTGTGGTACTATACCCGTACAGACTAGCACAATCAAAACTGAGGGGAGTAGATTAATGCACACGTTAAAGAAAACCAAATCACAGCGCATTCTCTGGATGTCCCTAGTGACTCAGCATTGGGGGCTGATCCAGACATTTTTAATGAATCGGGTACTGGTTTTTAAGGAGGAGGCTAATGCAATGTAATTTTTCTCTAAATTGTATGTGATGCATCTGCACAAAATAGTCCAAGTTGTTGAAGTGAAGTTGAAATGAGAAAAATATATATAAAAAAATGTGTGGAAATGTGCATATGTATTCACCCCCTTTGCTATGAAGTAAAAAGTTCTGGTGTAACCCACTACCTTTAGAAGTCCACCTGTGTGCAATCTAAGTGTCACATGATCTGTCAGTATACACACCTTTTCTGAAAGGGCCTAGAGGCTGCAACACCATTAAGCAAGAGGCACCACTAACCAAACAACACCATGAAGACCAAAGAGTTCTCCAAACAAGTCAGGGACAAAGTTGTAGAGAATTACAAGTGGTTGTCTTATAATTCTATTTATTTATTTATTTATTTTTAAATCTCAAAATCTCTGATGATCCCCCGGATCAACTCAATCATCAAATAGAAAGAATATGGTACCACAACCAACCTGTCAAGAGAGGGCCAGTCACTAAAACCCTCAGACCAGGCAAGGAGGACATTAATCAGAGAGGCAGTACAGAGGTAAAGCACCAAAGGTAACCCTGAAGGAGCTGCAGAGTACCCAAGCAGAGACTGGAGTATCTGTCCATACGACCACAATAAGCTGTACAATCCACTGAGCTGGGCTTTATGGAAAAGTGGCCAGAAAAAAGCCTTTCCATACAGACAAAAAGAGGTAGCCTCATTTTGAGAAAAGGCATGTGGAAGACTCCCCAAATGTATGGAGGAAGGTGCCATGTCTGGCGCAAAACAAACACCTCATCACCCCAAGAACACCATGCTTTTAAGCAGCAGGGACTGGGAAACTGGTCCGAGTCGAGGGGAAGATGGATGGTGCTGAATATAGAGATATTCTTGTTTCAGTCTGTCAGTGACTTGGGATAATGATGGAGGTTCACCTTCCAACAGGACAATGACCAAAAGCATACTGCTAAAGTAGCACTTGAGTGGTTTAAGTGGTAACATGTAAATGTATGGGAATGGCCAAAAGTCAAAGAGTCAAAGCCCAGACCTTAATCCCATTGAGAATCTGTGGTCAGACTTGAAAATTGCTGTTCACCAACAAAAAAACATCTAACTTGAAGGAGCTAGAGCAGTTTTGCTTTGAGGAATGGGCAAAAATTCCCAGTGGTAAGATGTGGCAAGCTCATAGACACTTATCCAAGACACTTATCCAATGCTGCTAGATATTTTTTTTGTTAATAAATGTAGTTTTGCTAGTGCATTTTATTTTTCACTTGTTTGCAAACCTCAAAGAAAGTATAATGATAAAATGTCATGTATTGTAAAAGATTTTACATTTACGGCATTTAGTTGACGCTCTTATCCAGAGCGACTTACAAGGTTACTGGTTACTGGTTACAAGGGAGGGCCAATGTAGTAAAGGTGCAAAAGGTGCACATATTTGTCACTGTGCAGTGTACACTGCACAGCGAAATGTGTCCTCCGCATTTAACCCATCTGTGGTAGTGAACACACACACTAGTGAACTAGGGCCAATGAGTACACACACACCCAGAGCGGTGGGCAGCCAACTCCAGCGCCCAGGGAGCAGAGAGGGTAAAGGGCCTTGCTCAAGAGCCCAACAGTGTGAATCAAACCCACAACCTTGTTATTGACAGCCCGGTGCTCTAACCGCTGAGCCACCACTGCCCCTGTTAGGAGTCTTGCCCAAGGACTTTTATTGGTGTAGCGCAGCATAGCCACCCAGACCTGGAATCGAACCCCAGTCTCCCACATGGTGTGGCAGCTCAGTGGCAGGTACTGATGTTATCTGTTGCGCCACACCAACCACAGATTTTCTTCTCACCCCTAATTTAAAACACTTCAAACATTACAAATTATTCAGTCATCCTGTAGATACCATTCCTGCCACCACACAGTCCATAAAATGTACGTGTATGCATGTGTGTATTAAGTACCTTTCTAAAGAGTGTTGTCCTCTTCATAACCTCATCACCAGCTCTCTCAATTACCTGCAGATTCCTGGGAATTCCACCTAAAGTGCACACACAGACACACACAGTGTGGTTAACATCTAGGATATCTAGGAATTCAGGGTTCATCACAGTGTTTAAGAAATGTTTCTTTTTACCTGTGGCAATGAGGCACTTTTCATAGGAGATCTCTAAACCGTCACTCAATTTAACCTTATTCCCCCGGACATCCATATGCACCACCTAGAGAACACACACACACAGATCTACACATTCCCACATGCTGCTTTTTTGCTGAATCTAACACATTCGAAGACTTTTGCCAGAAGTGTCAGATCCTGGCCTGAGGGCACAGAAGCTGTAAACTAAGAAAGTGCTGAGGTCAGCCATTTTCACCTTCTTGCCGGTCAGCACAGCCACGCCTCCATTCTCCACCGACTCCAGCTCAGTGGGGCTCACATAGAACGTGGGAGGTTGGAAATAAATACTGTCAAATAAAAACAATAGACACAAAGCCTTTTGAAACATTTATAACATTCAGAGCTCACTCACATGTAGGTATTTATGAATGATGCAGCTGGTGTGGGACATGGCTACGCAAGTACTCGAACATGTGTGTGATATACAAGACAAACGCATTATGCAGTCCTTAACTACCCATTTACATATGACAACACTGAACTTAATTACAATTTTAATGTGATGTACATCCTGAAACTTGTCTATTGCTGTCTTGTGATGCTCAATTGTATCACACTGACCTAAATTCTGTGACTACATTAGTCAGGCCATAGCACAGAAACCCTCTAAGCACTTTACAGCTGTAGAAGCTTAAAAAAAGAAACTAAACTACACAAAAACAGGGAGGATGTCAAAATCAATGTGACAACTGCAGCAAAACCCTTCTGCTGGAACTGGGTGTAAACAGAAAGAAAACAAAAATGCTCATCTAGGTCCTGCATCCCACTTAGCATAGAACTATATATATATATATATTGTAAAGAATGAATATGTAAAAGAAAAGTCATGGTATAAGCGTTTAAAAACATCAATTTACAATATTTTGTTACCAAACTTCTGCACATTTCAACTCCCCCCCCCCCCCATCAGCTCTGAATAACATCTCTTACAAACACACCTCCTCTCCTTGCCATTCCACTGCTTGAAGCGGAGCGTTTCTGTGACTGTGGGATCATCAGAGAACCAAAGCTCTTTAGAGAGAGGAGGCCTCATGTATGGCAGATCAGGTTCTTCTGTCACAATCAACACCTGCAGAAAAACAAAAGACCCCCCCCCCCCAAGTTCCAAACATATGAACAACAGCAGAGAAATCCAAGTTGGCATGAGTGGAGATCTACCCAGGGATCTACCCTTGGCCCTCTACTTTCCCCCTAGTTATACATGGCATTCATGAGTGCAATTGCAATCGATTATGAACTTCAACTGAACTGCTTAACTGTAACTTTATGCCTTTGCAAACAGCTGCTAATGTATAGTGGACTTGAGATGGTGTTGCTCACCCTGGCACCAGGGTCACGGGCACGAATGGATCTTGCAGCTGCAAATGATGCTGTGCCACCACCAATCAAGAGGTAGGGGGCGTGTGTGGGCCCCACTGGTGCAGCCGTGGGAGCAGGAGCAGGTTCAGAAGCTAAAATGAAAGAAAGAGGGTTTCAGATAATGCACTAAAACAGAGTTAGTATGCAACTCTGGCTGCATCATTTCTACTTTCAACACCAACCATCTCTGCAACAGAAAGTTATATGTTGGGGGGTAAAAATGTGGGAGATCATTTCAGGAAAACAGGAATTCAGGAGCCCATGTGTGAGTTCATAGCATTAACAGTTACCTTAGCATTTATCACACATTTCATCAAAATGCCCTTAAATATAAAAATGCAGCAACTCAACATACCAGAGGTGGCCTCTTATACAATATGCTGTTACAATTACAAAAGTGGAAAAAAAATAATAATAAAATTGAGGAAGAAAAATATAACAGGTAGGCCAGGTTGGAGCAGAGTAGGGTAGACGGGGCATAAGCACAGCAACAATGACCAACAGAAAACAAGAGTCTGTGTCTACAAATAAATAAATTAATTAAAATAAAAAAAAATACTCAGAATAGACACCCGAATCCCACTTTAAGAACAAAATTCCCCTGATAACTTTAAAAGAGCAAAAAAATCCAAATACCTTAAAAAACATTAACAGTAATGCTATGGGTACACATAAAAAAAAACCCAAACAAACAAAAAAACCCCATCTGTTTTCATCCAGTTAAAACTGGATTCTTACCACTTTCTGTTACCGGTGGAGTCTCAGACACGCTTTCTGCCATGGCTGTAGGAAGAGGCTCTGTTGGTATTTGCCCACCAACGGAAAAGCACATGGAAATGATTAGCCACAATTCAAGGAAGGAAAGTCAACAAAAAGAGGTCCTTCATTTGGTCTAAAATATTTGTACATTGTAGATTCCCCATGCAGATGCATCAGGCTTACCAGTAGACACTGTTTCAGTTACAAGGGCTTCAGTTACAGGTGCTTCTGCCACAAGATGTTCCACTACTGGGGCTTCTGGGACCACTTCCGGAGCAAGTTCTTCTAAAACTACCTCAGGGGAAGCCGCTTCTGGGATCACTTCAACTGTGGATGATTCCAGAACTGCTTCAGGGACGGACGCTTCCTGGGTTCCTTCCTCCACAACAGGTTCTGTAAAGCATCCCTCCACAACAGAGGGTTCTGGGACAGCTTCTAGAGCAGGAGCTTCAGTGATAAGCTCAGAAACAGGAGCCTCTTGGACAGGTTCAGCAACGGGAGGTTCCAAAACGGCTTCAGAAACGGGCTCTAATTCCACAGATGGAGCATACACAAGAAATAACTTCAGCAGTGAAATCACTCTGAACTAGTGCTGGTTGACCAGATGCTACAGGAACGGATACTGGAAAGCTGGGACTACTGTAAGCTGGAATACAAAATCTGTGATGCCTTAACACAACCAAAAAAGCTCCTTGGGTGGTGTTTCTCAACATCTCTTCATTCTTCACTCTCTGGTTGGACAAGCAGCATATTCTACTACAATCTAATTGTGGTCATCAGTATGAGGCATAATGGGATAACTGACAATATTGAATTTGTAGAATTGCTTGTGAAAATGAATCATGTAGAGCCAAGTAGAGAAGGACAGGTAATTGTGGGCATCAATTCCACTTTGTCTTACTATTTTCACATTCTTTAGAAAGGCTTCTTAAGTTTCATGAGAAGAGTATGTTAGCATGACCGGATTTAAAACATCGAAGGATTTCTCCATCTTGTAACTTTATCCCACTGACTGCTGAACTCCACAGAGTATCGATCATGCACTGTATAAGTGTGGAAACCAACTGATCTTCTATGGCACTTAGATCCCTCTTTGCAAGTGAAGATTTAACAGATTCCTCTGTATCTTCCAATGGCCTACAAGGCATAAAACAAGCTAAAAACAAAAACAAAAGCTTGTAACAAAAGACAAATCAAAACAGACAAGTCAATAACAAAATTTCCAGAGGATGCTGTGGGGTTAGTTAGAGACTAGAGAAAGAAGCAGTATTCACAACACAAACTTTCACCAGAAAAAAGTTTGACTCTGGGAATGACGACGTGTGACAGGAGAGACAGGAAGAGAAAATCCATTGACAAAACATGAAGAGCACTGGAAGGCTAGTTCTGGGACAACAAGGGACTTCAGAGAACATCACCTCAGACCAACCATTACAATGCTGGATGTAGTCAATTTTGTGAACCTTGGAACTGAAAATGTACTTTTAGTTCAAGCAATGATCTTCTGTCAAAACACAAAGAAAAAAAATCCACTTACTACTACATAAGCATAAAGAACTATGGTTGGGGGAGGTATGCCAATGGAGTTGTGGAAGACCAAAAGACAATCACAGTGACAAATGCTTACATGTTCACAAAAAAGGTTAATAATAACCAGCTTAAAGAAAGTGGACATTGCACAAAAGATGTAGTTGCAAAGATGGTGAATTGAAAGGTGCAGAAAGTTAGCATGCAGAACAGTGAGTGGTGGCTACATGCAAGATGTGGTGCTCTTTGAAGCGTGCACATAAAATGGGTTTGGGCCTAGATAAAGAAAAGCTTCCACCAGCCTTACTTTCAAATCAGCCCAGTGGTGGGTTCATGAATGAGGTATGGATGTGGAGGGGGACGAGGGGGCTCAAGGCCAAGCCTCAAATCACTCACTTATTCCCTAAACATTAGCATATACAATATTGGGCTAGGGAACATCAAGCATTTGAGTCCAGGCCATTGTTTTCTGGGCATCTATAGAACGTGTTGGGACATCTGCTGACTCACTAGTGGGCGCTGATTCTTCTACCACAGGTAGAAGGACACTCTTCATCTCCTGTGCCCTCATCAGTAATCTCTTGATGATGAAAGACCACATTGAGTTAAGATTTTATGAGAAGTTGCTCAAATTTGTCCAAAACACAGTTGACAGTTGTTTCAGAGCATTTGGACAGCATTTTGATTAAATGACAACTGTTCACGGAGCCCATGTAACATTTAAGGCCTGTCCGAGACACTAGCAAGCTATGGAAAAGAGGTTTTAAAAAAAGGGTTGGATTTTGTAGCTACTGCTTCAAATTGGACTGTGCAAACCCTTATGCCAGTTAAACTTGGTCAAGTCTATGACAAAGACTCTGCTTTATAATATCAACTAACTTGCTGATCAACTAGATATGGCAAAAACGTAGTGCCACATTCCCAGACATGGATGAAGTCTTGTCTTGGACTAAACTCTCAGTGGAGAACAGGGACGTCCCAATCCAGTTATTTTGCCCTCTGATCGAATCAGAGTCTCGATGTGTTTGTATAAATAACAGAGACACACAGTTTAGATGAGATGTGCTGCTGATATACTGAAGTAATACTGAAGTAAAAATCCCTTTATTTTTAGTAGCAGTTTCTATAATAAGACATTCTGGACTGATTGATTTATTTTAGCAGAGACTTTTCTTAAACTGACTGTTTTATAGTGTTTAATATATATCATACTCCAGTCTGACTCACGTCTGTAACTGTCTTGTAGTTAGGTGAATGCGCTATGATTTCTGTAGCATGTGTGTAAACATTAACATTACCCTCCCTGATCGTGAACACGCTACTCAGCGATGGATTAAAAACAAAGAGAGGCCCATGGAACTTCCACTGATTTCCGTAATAGTTTTATATAGGTTCAGATCTCTAAACTCTTATTTACCTTCTGAAAACGTCCTTACTGCTCCAAACAAGTCACTTGTCACGTGACAATAATGTCTGTTAATGGTGCCTTGAGGACATTAAAATAGCCGATACCTGATCCATTAAAACATGCCAGGATCGAACATCCAGAGTGGAGGATCGAAGATCCAGAGTGGAGACTCTTTATAGTCTACACTTAATCTAATTCACTGCACGCTGTTTAGCATTTACCTTCAATCTGCTACAGAACATAGCTTTTTTTTTGTGCTAAATAAAAAAAGATGGTAACATGCTACCACACATAATGCAAAGTTAAATGTTAGCATTTACACAGTAGCAAGGATAATGCAAAAAGCATAGTTCGAATGAAGATATATGTGTATATTATCAAGGCAGTTATTGCAGTGCAGAAGTTGTGTTTGTGCTCTAAAAAAGAAAAGTTTTTTCAATCAGGAACCACTGCAACTGGCAGACATAATAAAAATACAGGAGCTAACTGGGCTGGAAGCAGAACTGTTGCAGCAATTTCTGATTGAGGTTTGAGGATTGAGATTGAGAAAGTGAGTGTAGTGAAGTGCTACACTAATAACTTTTAAACTGACCAAAATTCTTTATTTGTTTGTTCTTAATTTTTAACTCATCATTAGGCCTTTAATTTACAAGGCCAGAGACTTACTGCACAAGCACTGTTAATTGTTGAATTTATGTTGCTTTCTCAAATGGCACAAAAAGTCACTATAAACGTTTACAGCAGCCTAATTTGTAGTTCAAAGAAACTTGAATACAATCATTAAAGGGTTTTTGCTAACCTATTTTTCAATGACAATTAAAATCAAATCAAATATAAAGTTTAATAAAACTGCTGAGCATTCAATTTGAAGTTTGAATAATAGAAGATATATAAATAAGGATTAAATAAGCAAATAAATAAGGATTCCAGGTAATTATTTAACCGAGGGATGCTACAAGCACTAGAATCACTTGAGTAAGCCGAGTAGTTCAGCAGTCAAGATAACAGGCTAAACCTCCTGTGCAGCAAACACTGTGGTGTAATGATATATAGAAATAAGTTAATGAAATACATAACACACATTTTAAATTCCACTGCTGACTATTCTAACAGGGAGGAAGAATGTGTTAAAAAAATCCCCTCACCTTCTGTGGGTTCTGACACTGCTTGTGCTGCGTTAAAACATAACAATGGCATAGAATTACATCATGCAAATGCAAAAGACTACACCTAATAAGGGTGAATAATACACTGGGATAATTTATCATTATCGTTTTAGATAAGCTAGACTGAATGTTGAAAACTATGTATATTCAAAGCTAAAATTATGTCCTAGCTAGCTTTACAGTTAAAGCTGAGCTGCAAAAAAGACCTTTGTTTAAATCAGTTCATCTTCAGACAAAACGATTTGTCTCATTAAAACCTAAATCTAGCACATCTAGAGGGCACCTCACCTATGTACATCACAAAACAGGCCCACACATATTGACCATAACCTAGTGATGGATTTTGGTCAGTGACTATTACATCTATGTGTAAAAAAAAATAATGCATTAAACAATATATGAAATTTCCTTACATACATTTGTCATACATTGAAGTCACTTACAAAAGTTAATCACTTTTTTGACATGACACTTCTACTCTTTGTCATGCATTATTATGTCAGGCTTAATGTGTAACTGTAGATCAGCAAGGGGGGGGGCACACTAGGCGAAATCAATGTAAATGAGGTACACTTGTTATCCTTGTAAATGTCAAACACATATTACTTAAATATTACAAAATCAGCCAAACATTCTCCCCAGATGTGGAAACACATTGGTGACACTGTGCTAATCATTTTTAATGGCTTTTTGAAAGTAGATTAGAGCACAATGTGACTTGGCTGGGGAATTTGAGGACTGGAAGCTCAAATCCTGTCACAGCACTACACAGTTTAATGTGGGCACAAGGGAAACTAAAAACAGGCCTGCATTGTATACAGTCTGTTTATCATGATCATAAGATGAGCTCTTTAACCAATCACATGGTTTCTTACAGTCTGCTTTGAGCATCCTGGCCAATCATAACTCTAGATGAGGTGTGGGTGTTTTGATGAATCAGTAAATCATTTTGTTTAAACTACTTGGTAATGTCACATAGCAATATTAATTACAATACTGGTATCGTGGGCATGTCACACAGTACTTCTGTTAACTGTGTAAGTGACTAAAGTTTTGACCTGTTGGAGGGATTTTACAAAGCAAGAGGTTTCTCTGTGGCTTACCTGCAGTCTCTGACTGTGTTTTTGCAGGAGCGGAGGTCTCTGATGGTATTTTGCTGGGTCTGCTGGCGAGTTCTGTAATTCGCTCATCATACCTTGCTTTATCTCCCGATAAGGTGCGATAAGCCTTAAAAAAAAAAAAAAAAAAAAAAAAAAAAAAAAAAAAAAAAAAAACAGAACACAAACTCTGTGAGCCTCAACACTCCAATGAAACAGTTCATCTAGGATGAACAACACATCAAAATCACATCACGTCACAGATGTCTTCTTTTAGAGCCAAAAATTACTAGAACATTCACATGACAGATTGCCAGCAATATGTTTGTGGTGGGAGCAGAACAGGTTCTGAGATTTTGAAAAACTTTTTGAAAAAAAGAAAATAGAAGAGTATTTAGGAAGAAAGAATAACAAAATGTTTACTACAAAAACTACAAAATGTTTGGACCCTTTTATCTGTGCAAAGCCACGCAGTGTTATTTTTACATTCAGGCTAAGAGCCAACCATTTTCTTCCCGTAAATAATGCCACATTTGCCTTGTTTGTATCCACTGGAATCCATTCATTCAGGAGCCGATTTTGACCTCAATATTTCTTTTTAGCACATTTAATATACCAGCTTGCATAATTTGACCCTGATCCATTTACACACCTTTTATTTACAAAGACTATGCAAGTTCAGCACTTGAGGCTATCTCCAGACGAAAATATGAGAATATCAAAACTAAAATAAGGATAAGACTGACTGTTTGCGTATGTGTGAGTGAGTGTACGTGAGAGAGAAATACCATCATACTCCAAGATTAAAGTCCAAATGCAGCTCCATTATTGTTTAACAGTAGTGGGTAAACTTACTGCCTAATGACTAAAAACTGCAACAGACTAAATTAAGTCTGCGCCAGTAGCCTCACAAAACACCAAAGTAAGGGTGAGTGGTATGACAGTATGTCACTATTGTCACAAAAAATGTTACAATTACATTTGGAGAAAAACCATGAAAATTTAGACACATGATTATCACCTGCAGAGTTATGGTGATAAACAACAGTATCTTGATCCAGATTCAGTCATGAAGCAGCCCATGTGAACGCTGGAGCATTACCATCCTTCTCAGAATCTCCTCAGTGGTAATATAGGCTTAATTACCAGCAGGGCTCGCTTCTAATATTACGGTATCATTTGTAATGACAACAATAATCTGTACAGACCACATCAACACTGTTTATGATCAGTGCTTCTTCACATCCAATGGGTTGGACCTCAAAATATTGTTAAAATTCTGCATTTTTCTGTACGGGCTCATCCATCTTACTGTCCACTGGCTAGCAGAGCTCATGTACCACAGTTCCTGTTTTAGCACTAATTACTATCCGACTGAAAAACCTACATTAAAAACTTTCCAAGTGTATTCAAAGTATGGGTGTATGTACTTATTTAAGTAGGTACTTTATTATGTTATGTTTAGACCATAGAATTAAATGTGTGTTTCTCTCTATTTTATTAATTTTTGAACCAATGACAGACTAGAATGATTTTAAGAAATTGAGCAACACAAAAAACCCATACATGCAAGAGAATGAAACAATAAATAAATTCAGACATCCAATACACAATTCAGAGCACTGAGTATGTGTGTATTTCCAAGCAAGATGATACTCACATAGACTGCACCTCCTAAACACGTAGCTCCAACCAGAACAAAGTAAATGGCATTCTCCCCGCCTCCTCCTGTAGGCCCGGCGGACATGTGGGCCTGCTGGACAAACTGTGGCCTCCTCTCATGTCTCAACACTGCAAAATCAATCAATCAATCAATTAATCAATCACTCACCTCAACAAGAAATACAATTAGAAGTGCAAAGAGTAGTTCTGTCACTGTCTACCATACCACAGCAAGTGTAAACCTTACAGTGAGTGGGACTTCCCACTGTGCTAGTGACTCAAACACCTGCCTTCGAGTAAAAACCTTGGCCACAATGTAACACAAACAACTAGAAAAGGTATTAAAACTTGGAGAATTATTGATCAGAGGGCACAGAATGAGAGGCAATAATTGCAAGCCATTTACTGCCTCTTGAGCTCCAACTTGGCACCACACAGGTGACAATAGGTACACCACAGCAGAGAGCCAAACAGTTCAATAACAGATTGGCACATGTAATCAAACCAGAAGCTTGATCCCTCCCCCCCCCCTCCCATTTTTGCCCATCTTGTAATACCAATGTGTTACTATTCAACATTTAGCCCCAGTTTTAAGATTAGCCTGAAATGCAAACAGATTGATCGAAAACTATGTTAGCTGTGGTCAAACTCCTTAAGCTTATGAATAAACCTCTACTTAACTACAGTTAAGGGCTGGGTGACATGGTAAAAAAAAAATACGACTTTACAATATTCATTACGATACAAATACGAATGTGATTAAAGATTAAATACGTCAGTAGTGACAGATTATTAAAAACTGCTATTCAGATCCTCTCCTGTACTGCATACAGTGATTCATATTCAACATCTGCTGCACTTCATCTAACTAAACCAGTGTTTATTAAGCACTAAGGATATCCTCAATATGCTTAGAAAAGCACATTGTGTATCACAATACGATACGAGAATATCACCACACTGCCCAGCTGTAATACAGTGTGACCCAACATAAATAAACTCTCTTAACATCACCTCAATTTGGAGAAATTCTGTCTAAAACCATATTTGCTGGTGGCACTGCCAGCTTGAGGAGCAGCCTGATTAGGCTATAAAGGGGTAGCTAGCTTAGCTAAGCAGTGCTGCACAACTTTGCTTGGTTTTAGAGCATCTTCTTGTCAGGTATTAGGAGTCAAAGCAGACAGCCCGCTTCCTCAGAAGCAAAACCCGCGCAGTAGCTGCAGTTATCGGGTGAAGTCCGGTGTGTTTCATTCATATTTAGACATGCTTTCATTAGCAGGTCTCTAAAGCTACGTTAGTCTTCTGTTGAACAAACGTTTAAAGGGTGATAACCTGACCGTGCAACATCATTATTATTAAGCTAGCTAGCTAGCATTCCTGGTAATCCCAGTGTTGCATTTGGGGGCGAGTTAACCTGCAGTAAGACAGAACAGCTTACCTGAATTTTCCGTTCCACCTTAAAAGCTGCAGCATTTAAGCAGCATTTAAGGTGGAACGGAGAATTCGATTAGGAAGCGACTTCATCTTCCTATAAACGAGTTGAATGGTATTGAAGGTGGTCAAGCTGGTCGCGTTAGCAAACAGAAACAGGTCCAGGACACCGGTCGCAGAACAGAGCTGAGCGTGTTAGAATGAGAGTCCGTGAACGGTGCAGAAGGGAACTTGCCTGCTCTCTTCCCTGCTTGCCGACACACAGTTGATGAGGCTCGGGCCAGCGGGGCTAATTTATTCCACACTGTTTTGCATTTAAACATGATGGCTCAGACAAACACTGATTCAACAGCCAAACGAGCCCCAACACCACCTCAGCCGCCGCTGTTTCAGGCACAGAGAGAAACACGCGGCCCTGTTGAGTCCTTCTTCTTAGGGTCACTCCGCTTTCTGCACGACCTTCCGATTTCCGATCCAGGTCCCTCCTCCCGCCCGCGTCCATTGGCTATTGCTCTGACGCGCGACTCGTTCATTGGTGAGTTTTGTTTTTTATTACGATGTCTGCTCGCCCATTGGTGGAAGGTGTCCTCTTTCTCCTGCGGATTGGTTGTTCACAGCGCACTTCACTTTGCTTCATACGTGTTAGAGGTCAAATACAAGTTCTAGTTGAATTTTGGTTCATTGTCAAACTTAAGTTCATTTCTTTCGGTATATCAGGTATTTTTGCATCAGCCAGTCTGATTTTAACAATGTATATAATTCTATATATTTTTAATGAAGGCAAAAATGTTGTTTTTTGAATTTGGAAATGGTATTATGTTATTATTATTATTTTATAATCAGATCATGGTGCACGTATGTGGACTAACACCACAACGATAAAACGTCTGATTCAGTTAACTGTGTAAACAAAGGTCTTTAACGATTCTTGTACTCCTTGTAAATCCATATTGAGACTGGGTTGTGTGTGTGATGTAGGTCAGGTTGGGTGTGCTTTTTCACTCATTAAAGTAACAATTCAGCCAAAAACACTCCAAATATAGTTGTTAACTATATAGAGCTACAAATAACTGTCAAATTGTCTCATGCTGTGTGATGTGTAATTACAATTCTCTGTATTTCTGCAGAAAGATCTGAGATGTGACCAGATCTTCATAAAAGTCTTAAAACTTGATAAAATTAACCTCATTCATCAAATCACACAAAATATTGTAGTTTTTACATTTATTTATTTAAGAATATTACCCAACAGTGTTTTTTTTTTACTGCCCTCCTCTTAGTTATCCTTGTTATCCTCTTCCTTGTTACTGGCCTCCTCCTTGTTGGTGAACTCATGACCACCAACGTTCCTCGGTGTAACAGAGGGATGTAGATCCTAATATGTATATATGTACATGTAATATGTTACCTTAGGGTTCTTTGTTGCTTTCCATAATAATATTGGTTGGTGGTGATTCTTGCTGGACAACCCCTTCTTCATTCATTATCTGCATCACAGTGGATTAGTGTAGAAGAAAAAATGTCCAACTTTGATAGTGAAGACCCAAGTTTATGTTCTTGAAACATGGGATGACCCGCTAAACCCACATCTGATTGGAATCCTCTGGATTGAAACCTTTGACTTCAGTTACCCCTTTCAATGGACCCATACTCCCAGATGTTCACATGCTTTCAAATAAAAAAATGACTTGTTGAGCTATAATATTCCATAGTGCTGAATGATGATTATATATGAATGTATGAAGGACAATTGTGACCATGACCGACAGGGGTCCTAAAAAATGATTAATTGAGTTGTTAGAGTTGTGGGGCCCAGTGTTATGTAATTGAATAGGGCCCAAAATCCCTGGCAGCACCCCTGCTGCCGTTTCTACTCTTATTAATAATAATACAGATGTTTTACAAGCTGAATGAGTCGTGTTCCCACTGTGTGATATTGCTGTAGTAGTGTGTTACAGTGATTTATAGGACTTGGATAGCGCCATTGAAAAGAATCGGTTCAAAAGAACGACTCGTTCACAAGTTCAGCGCTCGTGCATGTTTAGAGGGGCGGTGCAGTGGGACTTTCCAACTTCCATCGAAGAAAAACACGGAAGAGTCGGGAAATAACAGACCTTTGACTCATCTCGGTCCAGCCGTTCCCGAAAAACGAGAGAGAGAGAGATACTTTCTCTTTCTACCAACCATGATAAGACTCCTCTCCACACAACCCAAACATGACCGCGGACATTCAGACTAAAGCCGGTTATAATGACCTGAAAGAGGACTCCGGAGGAAGCGCGCAGTCTGGAAGATGGGGCGCTTACTTTCTGATTTTGAGTTTGGTTTTGGCCGTGGAAACCTTCATCACAGCCTGTTTTCTGTATGACTTCGCCAGTGACATACACACTGTGAGTACGACCAGACAAACTGCAGTCTACAGCCTACAGCCCTATAACACCATCTGTGATCATGAGGAAAGACTACAACCACTACTACTACTATTACTACTACCAGTACTAATACTAAAATTGTATAAAAATAACTGATTTTATACAATTATCATTTCAAATTGTAAAAAAAAAAAACATATGAGAAAATGCATGTTAACATACTAATATTAAATCTAATGAAGTCCTGTGTAGATTTTGTTCCCAGTTTGTAGTTTGTTGCGTTCCACCTTAAATGGTGCGGCAGTAAAATCATAATGGCCACGATGTAGCGACAGCACTGCTTAAGGTGGAACGAAAAAAAAAAAAAAAAAAAAAAAAAATTTTATATATATATATATATATATATATATATATATATATATATATATATATATACATACATACATACATATAGGTTAATAAAAAAAACACATTCCCATTACTTAAAAACAACATAATATTTGGTTTCATAATTGAGCACATTGCTAGGTCAATATATATATATATATATATATATATATATATATATATATATATATATATATATATATATTCTTGACATGCCAAATACCGTGATTAAAGTATTTGCTTTATTTCAGTGCTGCAGTCACCCTCGTTTCAGAGCATATTTGGGACATATATATTATTCATTTATTATGTATATATAATTCTGTTCTTTTAAAGGAAAAAAAAAAATCTTTTTTTAATGAAGTGATTTTACCTTTGTATCCTTTTTGAAATATATGCATAGTAAAGCTTTTGGGATTGTGTTATTAAGACACATGCCAGAAGTCATGTTCCTGTTTATATGCAGTTGTTTGTTTCAATGCTTTTCTCTTCACTTTCTCAGACTGATGAATCCCTAAGGCAGGGACTCTACCCCACAGACTGTCTTTACCATTTCACAGATGAAGATGAGGTGAATGGAGGAGGGATGGCAAGCTGTGAGCTAATGAAGAAAGAATTTCAGAACAGCGCCCATCAGGTACTGGCCAGGGATGTAAATATTGATATGATTGAGAAAAGGATTCAGAGCATCAGGAAATGTCTATTCAGCTAATTTGGTATTGTTCACAAGGATTCTCCGGGGGAAAAAAAAGAAATCTTCAGGATTTTGAAGACATGTTCAAAATTCAGAGTTTGGTCCCTAGTTCATATATGCAAAAATAGCGTGTTTGGAGTTCACAGTTTTTATAATGTTACAGAAACCATCACATTTACATATCACTGTCACACAAAAGGCTTGTCATGTCAAGTATTTTAACCCTATACAGAGTACACAGTGAAACGAAACAACGTTCCTCCAGGACCATGGTGCAACACACAATGTAGACAGTACAGTACAAGAAAGTGTAGCAGGCAGGATACTATAAATAAATCAGTTTGTGAAACCACAAACTTTATAAGTGGATCATGGTGGGGTACGGGGGAATGTGCTCTTTCAGTATCACAGATGCTCTGAACATTTGCTGTAAATCAGTCAATCAGTGTTTTTGTTTCCTGTGCAGAGACTTCTGCTGGACATCCAGAACTCTCTTTGGCAGAGTTTAGGAGGTAACACCCTATAACTGCATTTTACCACAGATAGTATTTACTGATTACACATCAGTTTGTAAATGCTCCTATTTGCTTTTTTCACAGAACACAATGTTACCCAGATTTTCAAACCAGCTATACACCTCGGAGCCAAGCAGGAGCTGAAACAGTATCAGTATCTGCAGAAAACAGGTGGGTTAAACTGATACTCTTGTGAAAAAAAGAATACATCTTATTTGCCTCAATCTCAATGTAGCCAAGACATGTAAGCTAATGGAAGCTTATATCCCAACCATTTAGCATGGGTCTGCTAACTGTATGTCGAATTCACCACACACAGCTTCTAAAACCAGAGCTTTGTCAGAATTGTCAGAGCTTCTTTCTGGTTTTGTTGATAACAGCATGTCATACATGTCCAAGGCGAGCGTGTGATGTCTGAAGCGTGCAGTTCGCACATTGCTAATTGGTGGGGTATAATCTTGCATGGCTTGCTCGCTCTCCTCATCACGCTTAAGTGATGTTAGCCAGCACAGGAGTCAGGCGTTAGCTGGTGTGGTGGAGCTGGGGATACCAGCCCTTTTGTTGTGAGCATGATGGCTGTCTGGCAATACAGCATCAGCGGCAGTTCGAAGGGGCGGTGGCTTTGCATGTATCGGAAGAGACATTCTTACCCTCCTAGTGTCGGGAGCATTGCTAGTGCTAGGGCGGGTTAATTGGCAGTTTCAAAAGACAACGTATGTATTGACCTGTGTAGGCTTCACTCAGTGCTTTAAGGTGAATTAACTGTAGGATAGTCTTAAATACCTGGGTGTTAGCATTGGGTGACCATTTGCATGGCATATAACTGCTACATAAAGCCATACATCCTTAAATGTTTGTTCTATAGGTGACCCTGAGGCTGTCGCACTTGCATTAGAGCGTTTAAACTGGGAGGCCTTGAGTGGACAGAGCAGTCAGGAAGGCCTGATGCGCCTCAGTCCTGACGGAGAGATTGTGGTGCCACAGGATGGGATTTATTTTGTGTACTCGCAAGTTTATTTCGAAAGTGCGCACTCAGGACGTGACCTGCAGGTCATGCAGTACTTGTTCAAGCGGACAGACCTTCATCCGGAACTGACTGTGTTGGCCAAAGCTGCGGCGACTCAGTGTCTCAACTCAGAATCCGGTGTGGGACTATATTCCAGCCACCAGGGCGCACTATTTCACCTGGAACGGGGTGACCGGCTCGCACTTTACGTGCGCAACATGGGCGCTGTGCACTTCCCCCCAGAGGCCACTTACTTTGGGGCTTTTATGATAGATTGACAGAACCTGTGCTGAATGTCCACAGTATCTCAGGAATCAAGATCAAGCCAAGTACAACACTCCGGTCCACCACGACAGACACAAGTTGGTCAATATATATTTTAAAGCATTGTAATGTTTTAAAGTCTTAAAGTGCAACAAATAAAGCAGTGTATAAGCTCACTTTTCTCCAAATAACTGAACACACTGGGAAGTGCTAAGGCTCTTGAGCTTAGTGTATAAAAAGCAAGTAAAAGGCATAATGTAAAGCCAGGCTGATATACATGACTGAAATGTATATCATGTAACACACTAAATAACAGTTTTTTGTTATGGCATCATAAGAATTTGCAATCTTTTTGCTAACTTTTTTTATATGTAAATGAATTATGTAAACATTAAAGTTTTCTACTTTCCAACTTTTTAATTACTGTTTTTTTTTTTACACATTGTCTTAACATTTTATGACGAATGGAAAAGTGAAGATTGTTTCTTCTCTCATTCAGCTTGCCATTCTGGAAAAAACAAGGTTTTGGCCTGACCGCAATAAAAGAAACCCTGCTACAAAAAAAAAAAAAAAAAAAGTTTACATGCACTTAGCAATCCAATCATTTATGCCGTAATTGGATTATTCAAGTGGTCATGTAAACAAAAAAATAAATAAATAAATAAAATCAGAGTATGATCTAGAAATCCAATAGAGAGAGCTGGATTTTAGCTCAGTAATCAGATCTCAGTGCATGCATCTTAACTGGAGTACTCTTAGATTCAAGCGGTTACCTGCAATTAGCAAGCATCATTTCACTGCAATACTTAAGCAGTATTAAAATCAACATTTTCACCAAAGTGTTGTCAAGGAGTCTGAGACCCAGACTACAACCAGGTCCAATTTTTTTTTTTATAAATAAACCTACCATAAGAGTATAAAAGCTAATCAACATTAGTAGAACATTCACTACAGTATGTTTAGTATGGTAATATCTGGTTTTGGGTGCAGCCTGTGACCCTCTGGCATGTAGTCAAGCCTGGCAGATACTGTGAGGATTTACTGAATTTATGATTGCAATATAACAAGTGTTTAAAAAAAATAAATAAATAAATAAAAAAGACCAGGTAAGATAACATTGTAACATGGAATTCTGATTTATTGTAAGGCGTTTAGAAATGTGGGTATTTCAGAAAATGTGACCGACAAATGAATTTTCTAATTCTATATAAAAAGTACACTGGGTGAAATACAAAATAAAAATACGAAAAAAAAGAAAACACAATAAAACAGAAAAACAAAACAAAAAGGTCTATACAAAAAACGAGTTTTCCCCACCCGTAAGGTACAAGATAATAAATCTTCAGGAGCAAATTGAAATTAATACTCTGTATAAGCTTAAAACAAACTCCACACAGAAGCCACATGTTTTTTTAAAATGTGTGCCAGAGAAGCTACCAATCCATGGGCTGGACTTAAAAATATTGTACAGTTTGTGTGTGTGTGTGTAAAAAAATAATCCAGAAAAGATAGACAGAGAGGGAGGGAGAAAGAGACACGATGAGAGAAAGAAATAGAAAGGGGAGGGTGGTCTGTTGTAGGGTCTCAGAACCTGCGGCGTTTGTTGGGGCCAAAGTCAATTGGAGGTCCTGGGCGAGGGAATGGAAGAGGAAGACCACCGGGATTCCCTCCAGGACTCTGAGAGAAAGCGAAGGAAAATAATGCAGCAATAAGTTGACGCATTTTATTTTCCACATTCACCCAATAAAGAAAAATTATGAATAAAAGTGATCTTGCATGTATGGCATGACTGAGATTTATGCACAGACTTAAGCCATTACCTCGTTGGCAGTCAGGTTGGGTGCACCTGGAGATGAAGCGTTTCCTCCCATTGGGTTCCTGTTCATGGGCAGGCCCTGACCTTTAACCCCACAGAGAGAAAATTGAGAGTCACAGGTGGGTTAGGATTTCACACACTGCTAGTTACAGGTATATAGCTAGCACAGTATACCAGTGCTTGCAATGCCTATCCTCTGTCAAATGCAGCTTCATTGAGATTTGTTTGCAGACTGAAACCAAAAATCCCTGCTTGCAGTAGTAGTTTCTATGTGAATTCAGCCCAGCACACAAATGACACTTGTTTTAACAGTCGAGGGAAGAAAAAAAAATAAAAGAAAAAAGGTCATCACATCTAGTTTACATGGACATTCATGCATCCCAGTAAAACGTGTGTGATCAATATAGTGGCACTGGAATTAGCAGCAGCTCTGCATCAGCACACCAGATGGCATTGTTTTACCTGCAACTCTGCACTGGTAGAAGTCTTGCAGTATTTATATTTATATAAAAAAAATGATTTACCAAGCTTTCTTCTGTGCCCTGGTTGTGTTGCATTTGTGCTAGAACTGAATGATCATGTGTTAATCTCTGTGATAAGATAAATAATTACTTCAAGCTTTCCTTAAGCCACAATATGCAAATATCACACCAATCCAAGCTCAAACCAGCAGTAGTAGCAGCTGTTATTTTTAGAGTTTTAAATAGAAAAACCAAAGTAAAATAAACAATTAGCTTGTGTGTACATGTAAAACTGTTTGATGGCTTTTGATTGGCAAGTCTGAACCACTATATGGCACACATTCAAAACTAAAAGGTTCCTAAACGGTCTGATGAAGTTCTACCTGACATTGTGCTCTTTTTTTGCCAAAACCAAGAATGCTTCTAAAAATCACAGCAGAAAACCTTCCTGAATCCTTATTTAAAGACTGTAGCTCTTAAACTCATTTTTGAAATTCATCATTTAGTGTAGTGACTCACCTCCCATGTGCATTCTCATGTCTTGTTCCCTCTGAAAAGCAAGCAGAAACACCAGAGGCATTAATGACAAATATGAAGTCACTTAAACGCAATACATGTGGAACATACATGCGTGTGAAAACATGTCTGCCTGTGTATATACAGGGTTTCCCAATTTTTAAGATGAACAGACAAAGAATGAATAAACAGAAAAGCATGATTTACCATTGATCTGTTGAAGTGTGTGGGAAAGGCTGCAGTGTATTGTTTAAATATTAAACAGTGGCCTTTAAATTACTAATATATGCTGCAATATTTAAATAACCCAATAACCAATCAAATGTTCACAGCATGATGTGTAGAGCTGTTTAAAATATCAAGTCATTGATTTCCAATGGCTTAGGTCCATTTATGTATTTAAAATAAGCCAACACCAAGGAAACATTCTACTTGCCTGCTTTTGAAGAATAATGCGATGACCAAAAAAAAAAAAAAGAAAAAAAAAAAAAGAAAAGAAGTGGACTCTGGTGATCAAACTACAACCCTGTAATCACTAAACCAGCATTCTAACCACTGAGCCACAGTCTGGACCTTGGTGTTAAGACAAGTGGTGATTCTTTGTCATAGTATGATTTTGTCTTTAGCACTCTGACATTACACTTGGTATCAGTGCTATAAGGAAAAGACAACTGTAATGCTGTAAGAATTTCAACCTAAAACTGTCAGGAGTTCTGACACATCACGATACTCATTTAACATAACTAAATTATCTGGGTAAAACAAATACAGTCACCATTGAGTGCAACTTCAATATTAAGGAAAAAAACAGCAATATAGTATGCAGCCCTAGTGTGTGTGTGTGTGTGTGTGTGTGTGTGTGTGTGTGTGTGTAAGCATCATGTACAATCCCAGCTAATCCACCCCCTGGCCCTGTGTGTATATATTAGATAGTATAAAATCTCCTTCCTTGGCAACTTGCATGCGTGTAGTGCATGTACTGATGGATCAAAAACGTACTTTCTCTGCAAAGTTTCCCCCCTGGCCCTGCTGTCTCCTCATTAAATCCTCTGTGTGGGCCCGTAGCTCCTCCTCCCTGCGGCGCCGCTCCTCCTCCTGGCGCAGCTCCAGCTGCTTCCTCTTCTGAACCTCCTGGTTGTGCGCCTCCTCCATACGCCTCAGCTCTTCCTGCCTCCTCAACAGATCTGAGAGAGAAATAGAAGCAAGTTTTTAAAGCACACAGGTTTAAAATCAACTGTGGATTTGTTAAGATTTACCCTCCACTTAAGCTCCACTACTTTTTACACAACTTGTTTTACACAACTAGTGTATTTGGCTTTGTTACTAACTCAATGAACTGAAAAAAATAAAATAAAAACAATTTGTTGCATCTACTGCATTACCACTAATAAGGCATTTTCAACTGAACATAACAGCTTGGTATTTATTACCATTGAAAGCCATGAGATAAAGGTGCACGTATTTGTCACTGTACAGCGAAATGTGTCCTCCGCATTTAACCCATCTGGTCTGTCACACACACACACACACACACACGCCCAGGGAGCAGAGAGGGTAAAGGGCCTTGCTCAAGGGCCCAACAGTGGCAGCTTGCCGAGCCCGGGAATCGAACCCACAACCCTGTTATTAATATCCTGGCGCTCTAACCGCTGAGCCACCACTGCCCATGAAACACTGTGGGAAGACTTTGGCCATATCCCCCACCTCTAGAGGAAAGGGACACGCAAACAATGTTTTCAGACTCACCCTGTCTCATGAGCATGACCTGATGCTCGTGCCTGGCCGCATCCATCTCCTGCTCCAATTTCTCCTGAGCTTCTTTAATGTTCCTGTCCACCTGCTCAAACTGCTGCTTCTCCATCTCCATCAGAGCCTTCCAACGCATCGCATACTCATACTCAAACGAGCCAGGTTGAGCAAAACGAGGAGGCTGCTCACGCTCCCTAGGGAAGACGAAAGAGAAATTAAAATATTTTCTTTACATTGCTTTTCAATTACATCAAATTATGAATGAAAAGCACAATCAAAATATGTATGATTTCACCTAAATGATTAGATTTTATTGATGTTTAATGCTAGCCCATTTTACAGTATACGACACTCCCTTGTGGTAGCAAAGTAAAACTAAGCAGAGACTAACATGAAAAAGAAAACGCTAATCATGAAAACCTTTGTGAGAAAAACTCACTTGTGGTACTGAGGATTTTTGCTGACCAGCCTCTCTGGAAGTCCCTCATCTTCATCCAGCTGATCCATGGGCTCCACCATTACTGGCCGAGGAAACCTGAGCAAGCGCACACATACACACAGCTGCTTAGAACTGCTACACCAAAGGTGACCAATACATAAAAATACAACCATCATAAATATTACTACCAAACACACTACGTATCCTAAATCTAATGAATCAGGGCGCTTATTATCCTGTGATTTGCTCAGAAAAGCATACCCCCATACTTAATCATGAAAATTAAATAGTGATATTCCCCTCAGCAAAAAGAATGCGTCATGGTTCAATATTTCCCTAAAAACCTCATTCCATCAGTGCTAACTAACCCACAAATTAAAACCCAGGGATTTTTTTTTTATCTGTCTAGGTTCAACAGATCAGAGGATTTAACAAGCTGTTCATATTTGGCTGTTACAGCTACTGTAGAAAAGGGACGAGGGAAACAAGCTTTGTTTCTTTAGCCAATTAGCACTAGCTAACATTAACAAGGCAAAAGAACTGTAGAAACACGTTTAAATAAACTTGTTCTGATACATTTAAACGTGTAGCTGATTCAGGATCAGTACTGCATTGTCTGAAAAACTCACGAGGTGAGCAGAAACGCTCCGTCAGCGCAGCGATCAAGAGCTTTCCTGGCTGATGGTTTGTTGGCAAACTCTACGATGCCTTTGCCGGTGGGTCTGCCTCGGTCATCCACAATGACGATGGCACGTTCGATCGGGCCGAACATGGCGAAGGCCTCCTCCAAAAGCTCGTTGGAGACGAACTGAGGAAGGTTCTTCACAGACAATGCTGCACCATGAGTGGCAAAGCGCACACGGATCTGGCGGCCACGGAACAATGTGTCGTCCAGTTCAGCTTTGGCGATGTCAGCCAGTGTCTTTGTTTCCTGAGAGGAGAGAAGAGGACCATCATTAATGGCTCCTGAGAGAGCAGTGGGATTTAACATGACTGCTTTCCCACCTACTGTCTTGACCTGCAGATTAGGTTCACAATCATAAAGAACTGACAGGCAGGGGAAACATAGCTCAATCTCGGTAAACAAGTGGCACTGACGCACCACTACAGACAAGGTCACTTTGCCCCATCCTACATTCATTCACGTTTATATTGCCTGTGCGCCCCAAAATCATCAAAATTACAACCAATTTGCATGAGAAATAATGACAATGATTAATTACATAAGCAATTATAAAAGCAGCCTGTTATGATTTTATGGATGCGTCACCATTGGAACTAAATTTTGCTTAATTTAAAAAAAAAAATTGAATAACTTCATAACTTGTTTAGGGGTAATGGTGAACCCCTAAGAATCCTCCCTAAAGCACTCAAACAGTGGTACTGCTGTAGGGGCAAAGCAGGCCCATTTACTGCCACTGCTTTCTCATTTGGGACACAGTCTAACATTCAAGTCTGTCAGGCTTAGCCACCACCCTTACCAGTCGGATGAAGCCAAACCCGCGGTCCTTGTTAATGAAGATCTCAGAGGGTTTGCCATATTTGGAGAAGAGCTTCTCCACTTCTTCTTCGGTGGTGCCAGCCGGCAGGTTCCCCACAAACAGCCGGCTGCGCTGTGTGTAGGTCTTCTCTCCAGGCTTTCTAAAGCTCTGCAGGTCTATGGTCAAGGCATCATCTGAGCAAGACAAAAATAGTCAATTTTAGTCACAACAAATGGTCTAGAATAATAGCTGAACTACGTAGCAATATAGCTGCAGTACTGTTCAAATGTGCAGGCACATTTCACAATATACATTCATATTGAACAGCACTAGAAAAAAAGAAAAAGTGCCATACATGCCAACCAATCAATCACTTCTCAACTGACCTAGAGATTAACCTCTGACACTAGACAACAATGACAAGCAAGCGACACCTGTCCTCCTCATGGCTATGTAACACACATGAATCCAAGGTCTTATGGAAAGAGCTGGGCAGAACATGTAGTAATAGTAGTGCCTGCTTAATACCGAACCCACTATGATAGATATATATAATCAGATAAATACAACAGTACATAAAATAATATCCAGATAACACATTGCAGACATGTAAGGAGGGGAAGGGTTGATTTAATGTATACTTCGTTTACACTGTTACAACTAGAGCAAAAAAGGCCATTTTCAACCCCTCTCTCTATAACCAAAAGGTGGTGAAATTTGTTGCATGTATGCAATATAGCACCGCATAATGCATATTCTACACAGCCTTAAACTAACATTACGCATTACTTAACTAACATTAATGCCACTTTACAAATGTTTTTAGTGCATAAATATAAAAAAAATGCTCTTCTTAAAAATAAAAAATAAATAAAATAGCAAAAACTGATTTATGCCACGTGAACACAAAGTAAACACAGCCTTACTGGGGCTGGCCTGGTCGGTGGAGTCAGTGTGCTGCCCATTGCTGTTGTCCGCTCCTCCACCGGGCTTCCTCTGCTGTTCGTGCTGGGGGTTGTTCTGCTGTCTCGGGGGGCCATGGTTGTGGTGCTCGGGACGAGGTCCTCGGTTTCCCTGCATCTGAGAAGGAGAGGAGAAAAAGTAATCAAACTGATCATACACACCCAAAGGCAACAAATCTTACTTGAAACCCAAAAATCTAAAAACTAAAACACAACGAGACAGAGAGGAAAGCTGCAGCAATAAAAAAGTCTTTCATCTGTGATCACAGACAAAGAGCAAGTCCAGCTGGTGCTTGGTCCAAGTGACTGAAGTGAATAGGGCAGAAGTCCATATGGTGACCCAGAGCACTACCAGGGTTCACAAACCACTTCTTAAAGAGTTATGTCGCGCACTACATAGGGAGTAGGGAATAGGGACCAAGGAACAAATACATAATAAATCTCTTACGCTGGCTAGCATCGCTGCAAGTAACGACTGTATGACAAAGAGATACATCGAGCTCCACACAGGCAGCAATTAAAACTAGCTAAACGTCCCAGCAACCTTATAAAAGTCTAACTGAACCATATCTTTAAACAGCAGACGAACATCATTTCAGCTCACTATACACCATTTTTAAATGATGGTCTTTTCAGGCTAACGCAGGTAGGCTAGCTACACAGCTAGCTAACTAGCTACATAACGCTAGAAATACACAGGCTAACCACATCTGATATGAACTTAGACATGTAAGAAGCTAAATGAGAAATGAGCAATCTGTCAGTAGTTAGACACAGACTCTGGTAGTTGTACTGTTTTATTTAGCTAACATCGTGGTGCAGGAGCCACAAGGCTTAATGCAGAGATTCTCTGCTACTAGCTAGCCAGCTAGCCCCCTCAGCTAGCTCATTCACATGCACTGATTCAGAGCTTCGGCGACAGAGATTTTCACTGCATTTACTGTGAACAGACTAATTGCATTAATAAACACTAGCGTTATTAATTTAAAAGAATTTATAAACCATAAAAAAGGTCCGTTACCTTAAAGTAGATGAAATATTCCGCCGCACACAAAAACTAGGTTGCCCACAAAGAAGACTGAAGGAGGAGGAGCAACTCTCAACTCAACCCGAGCCTTATGGTCGACGTTCATTAGCCGACAGCAAGCCAACGTCGAACGAGTGGCTGGATTTTAATTGGACAATTGTATGACAATCATATTACGTCAGGCAATCCAAACGTTTTCATTGGTGCGCGTCGGTTTCAAACTGCTCCGTAGACTCTCGTTGGTCAGAGCAGTGTGGAAATGACGTAGGAAGCTAGTGCGAGGCGCAGAGATGAAGCTGCGATGGCGCCACCAGCTGGTGTTATTAATAAACAGGCCGTTTGAAAACCTAAAATCGTAGATACCTCGTAGCCCGTCTTCGTTTAGACGATGATTCTCGCTGCTGAACCAGAAGTCCAGAAGGTGGAGCTGGACCTGATCCAACTCCTCTGCCATCGTGTTTTCATCGGAGGTTTTGTAGCTAGTGAGGAGCTGAGGTCTGAGAAAGCGCCTCTGATTTGTGACCCTCTGTGCAGTGGCAGCTGGTGAAATTATCCTAGATGGGGCTGTTTGTGCTATAGTGTCAGTTTCAACAACTTTTTTTTAGTGAAGGCATCCTTTTAACATTTTTGAGACGACTTATTTAGTAAGAGTAAAACCTGTCGCTACCGTTAGTCCCCCTGGTCTGGAACTGCGGCTGGCTCTCCGGCTCGGCAGATGCAATTGGCTGTGCTGCCGAGATCAGTGGGTGATATTTGACATTAATTTTTCAAATAAGTATAACTGACTATATAAAAATGTCTTAAAAATCTATATCATTTCTGAAAGCTTTTGTTTTTGTGTTCACAAAGCACCAAAGGGCTGTGAAAATCCTTGTGCTGGTATGGGTCTTGGTCTTTTTATTATTATTATTACACCGAAAGCTAGATTAAATTGTTGGATTTAATTTATTGGATGTGGGAATGACTTTGCTGAAAGAACCCCTTTCCTCATTATCATGTTGAAGAGACTAAATAGGTCATGTTACCACAGACAGACTGTGAAGATCTATGCATGAGGCATGGTCAGCTCTAGGGAAGCTAGTGGGTAGTATACAAAAGTTACCCATTAGCTCAATTCAGAGAATCATCTATTATTATTATTATTGTGACAAAACTGAGAATAGGTTTTAGTAACAAATACATAGCATATAAATTCAGCGTGTCAGGCATTGGTCTGAGCAGGTTACCTGTTATTGGCAAACCTTTAATTAAATGGCCCACTAAACAAGCTGTCCTCAACCAGATGCCGAGGCTTTATGAGAAACCTTAACAGATGAAGATTCATAATAGACTGTACAGAAATGATCATTGAGCAGCCTGGTACTTCGACCACAAGGGCACAATGTGGACCTATTTTACAGTGAAATATGAAAACTTACAGTACTATATGAAACTTTATAAGCTGTCACTGAACCGCTCTGTTTTAACAGTGGGAGAACCGCACGCTTTTCTTTGTTTTTAAACCATCACTAAAGAACACATTCAGGACTGAGTAAATAAATATGTGTATTTTAGTCCACATATGCAAGAGAATAGGTTTTATAAAGGGACTGAGTTTTGTTTACCTTTTAAATTTTGGTGCAAAATAAGATCCATAGATCCATAGATTCTATGTTTCATAGAATGATTTAACAGATACCATTCAAAGTGTGTTTTTCTGCAAGATCACAATGGGCATGCCTATTTTGTTTATTTTTGTTTTAAAAATAAATGTATTAATTGAATTGAATAAACAGTGATTGCACATTGAAAGTATGCAGAAGTATGTATTGGTAGAGGACAACGTTTTTATTTTTTATTTGAACATACAAAATCAACAAAACATGCCATTTGACCCCGGGATGACCAACCACTGCCACAGGCCTGGACCTCATAAACACTGGTCTGGTCTGGTCTGGTCTGATCATGTGGGAAAATAACTGGTGTACATTTGGTGCCTCTGCTCTTAATCTGTGAGCTCCTCTCTCCACACTGGCACCGCTAGACCTGTCTGTTTGATCGAGCTAGCGACAGTAACGAGGAAGGGCGGGGCTTGTGTCGTCCTGATTGTGACGCCACGGTTCGGTATTTAAGCGCGTTCGTCAGGAGAGGGACTCGTCTTTCCAACGCTGCTTCTTTACGCCTCAGATGGATTGAAAACAAAGACACGTGAGTACAAGACAACTGGAAAAAGAAGTAGTACAGCAGGTGATTAAGACACCTGCAAGGGTGGCTTTGAGGAAATGTATTATTACTTTTTATTAGTAGTCATTTAATAGTAAATATATATTTATTAAGAGTATCCCTTGTGTGGTTAGCTACCTATCTTGCTAGATAAGTTAACTTAGAGAAACAAGTGAATTGTGAGGCGAGAAGAGAAAGAAGAGCAAGAGAAAAAAAAAAAGAAAAAGAAGTGTCTAAGTGTTTATTCTTCATTCACTTTATTACTGTTTTAGGAGAATTTTGCAGTCCAGCTAGCTTTGCTAACTTTATTAAATTTGGATGAGAATAGAGTTGGATTGCATGTACACACTGTGAAGCTATTGAATTGTAAACTGTGGGCACAAATGAGTGGATTTTAAAGCTCATAAGCAGATTTTTAAAACCCTAACTGCACTGCTCGTTTAGACAACTATATAAAGCTACAACAGTCATTTAAATGACTCTTCTCTTTTGAAAAAGTCCTTATGGGCAAGTGTGTTCACCCGGTGGCCATCTTTTCAACGTTATTTTCCAGACTACTGAGCAAAATACTGGAAGCTGAAGGTCAGATTACCATTTCAAAAATGTACATTAAATCATTGATGATTCTTTAAAAACAAACAAACAAAAAGCTTGTTCTGGCTGCTGCTTCTGCACAGATCTCCACATCCAGGGCAGGAAGGTAAGTGGGGCATAGCCAGCAAACTGTTTGGCCCATTTGGTCCATGGCAGGACTTTATCTGTCAACAGACACAGAAGTTCTGTTCTGTGTTTGTATGATTCTTTCTATAGGTGACTTCCATTCTTACAGAGCTTTGTCCAAGTCCCCCTATAGCTCTACTCCAGCTTGATGTACCAGCAGAGAAACTGCTGAGAAACTAGTCATTTCCACAGCAAACAAGATGCAGGAGTTCTGACACCTGCACATCTGACTGGATAAGCGCCTCCCACGGGTCCCCAGCAAACATCAATGATGTGGTGGATGTCTACTTCTCCCGTCTAGCGACCGAGGCTCTGAGCGCTTTCTTTGAGAGCTTGTTGAGCATCTGCAGCGAGAGAACATCCATTGATTTTACAGGATTTTGATACTGACACACCCCTGAGTAGCTTTGTCCAGGCTGTGGTTAGTAACATCATGGTTCCCTTAAAACCAGCCAGGCCAAGGCAGGCCTCTAGTGGAGGAGGAATCTACAGGCGTGACCATCTTCCTGTCATTGAAGAACATTGTAGCGAAAAGATCTTTGAGACAATCCTCTTGCACTGATGACTATGATGATGACTTGGACTTGATTTTGACCAACTGCCAACCGTATGTGCTCTCCTGTGAGACTCTGTTTGTATTTAGAGTGCTGTGAAAGTGTTTGCATCCTCCTGATTTCCTCCATATTTGTCACTGAGTGGTTTCCTGGGCTAGTTTGCAAGGTGTCCCTAGCTGGCAGCCACACAGTTGGAGTTTGTCCCGGTAGATGACAGGGGCCGCCTGCAGAGAGGTAAACTCAAGACTGTTGTGTGTGTAAATATGTGCCAAACAAGAAGTTCAGAGTTTGTGACGTTCCTGGAGAAACTACATGGGATTCCATAGTGTCCTGTGCACCAAATCTTGCTCTGCTGGGTGACTTCCACACTCAAGTTGGCAATGCCCGGGTAAACTGAGAAATGATTGGGGAATAGGTTGGGGACACGAAAGAACCTGAAAGTCATTGTACTCTCACTGTAAGAGCTGTGTCCTTATTCTTGGCACTAAGTCAAGCTCGTTCAGTGTTGCCGTTGGACTGTTCAGAGCTGTTTGTGGCTTCCCCCCCCCCTGTTTGTGATTTTTCCTGAACAGGATAGCAAGGTGTAGCCAGGGTAGTTGTCTCTGCTGTTTGCAGATGGCATTGTCCTGCTGGCTTCTGCATGCAGCAATCTCGCACTTGAATGGTTTGCAGATAAGTGTGAAGTGATCTGCATGAGAATTAGCACCTTTAAGTCCATGAGGACATGGCAAGATTGATCATGGGTTACGTGCAGCAGCTGCAGAAATGCACTGCAAAGGTAGAGAAAACGCTGAGCTGTACAGCTAAGCTCTCTGTTTACCAGCCGATCTACATCCCCCCACTATTTTGGGGAAGGTGTTTCTGAGTGGAGTGTTTTTTTTTTTGTTGTTTGTTTTTTGTCTGTAAAAGTGTAAAATATCTAATTTTTATTTGATGTGTTCTTTTTACAGGTTCCAGCAAACATAAAGGACAAGATCCTTTTCTATAGTAATAAGTCATTTTATTATGTTACAAAAATCATATCAAAAACAAACCATAAACGCAGGCAAAAGAGTTAAGCCAGGCCAGTTTAACCTAGCATCTGTTCTTTTGTATAGTAAGGCTGAGCTGGGTTATGGAAAAGCCAGCATTGGGTAAGCAGGGTGATTGACTGTTTTATTTTGTACAATATTATCAAATCACATATTATTTGCAGAATTGTCACTTTACCCAAACCTAAACCCTAAACTGACTCCAGACTTTGTCATGTCAAGTCAAATCAAAGTCTATTTTCATATATAGTCCATCAAGCTGGCAGTGAAAAACTTAGAAATATATTACCAGAAAATACACTATATGGACAAATGTTTTGGGACACCCGCTCTTGTTAGAGTAACTGTCCAGGGAAGGCTTTCTACTATTGTGGTGAACTGCTGTGAGGATTTGATTGCATTCAGTGACAAGTGCAGTAGTGAAGGCAGGATGTTGGATGACTACCACCCCGACTCATAATTCCAAAGGGGGTGGGGTCTTACTCCTCTAGCCCACATCTGGCATTAAGCATGGTGCCAATAAGTTAATGTTTATGTGACCAGCCGATCCCACCACTCGTTCCTCCTGCTTGGTGCTGTTTCCAAACCAGACTGTGATGTTTTTCCAAGAGGATGCTTTCAATGGTGCAGGTGTAGAAGTTCCACATAGCCTTGGAGGGCAGTTTTAGAACATTTAGAATGGTTTCAATAGAAATATTTTGCTAACCATTAACACTAATGTGAATAAGTGATCTGTGATTAATAGCACAATGTTCAATCTTGAGTAATTATTAAAATCATCAAAAATAATCAAACAATTATGTTCTTTTAACGCAAACCTCATGAGATCAGGTCAATGAGGCCTAAAGGCCCTCATAGCATATAGAATTAAGTTGATTAAAGATGTCATGAGGTGATTATATGCATGTATTATTATGGATTTATAAGCTATAATGGGGAAGTCATTTTTGACCAGGACCACAAAACATGTTAACATGGAAGAAACACAACAGGAAGGTTACAAAATAAAAGGGCTCAACATAATTCACTCGCATCCACTCTACACTACCAGACCGCTTTATGTGAAACCTTCTCTCTGGCTCCATCTGCTGGTGTAGTTATAGACTGTAGATTATCTGTTGGACAAGCCATTCTTTAGGCCATCATTAGTGGCCAAAATTAGGCCAGTAACACTGGTATCACCAGCTTCATAGCAGTGCTCTGATAGATTTATTTATATCTGAACAAATGTACAAAACATTTCATAAAACATCTGCAATATCTGTATCTTTTTATTCATAGCCAACAATGAAACAAGACATGCAGCAAAAACTGGAATATAAACAAATAAAAACTTCATAACAGGGAAAAAAGTTGGTGGAAAACAACAGGACACAGTTACATCACACTTCCCTAAAATCCCCTGATATTACCATTAAATATTTAGTTATTATATAAAACAATTCTAAAGATTAAAACATATATAAAACAGTTAAAAGTAAAAAATCATCACCTTGAGATATAGACCAGAGAACCCCAAGCTCTCCATTATTTGTTTTTTTATTTTTATTTTTTGTCTTTTTAATGTGTTTGAGTTTGTTTATCCTCTAGCCCTTCGTCAGCGGTCAGTTTGTAAGCAAAAGAGATGTTTTTGTTTTCCAGATTAAAAAACAAAATGTTTAATGCACAATAGCTCTTCAGCGCAGGTTCTGAGCAACATTCAGACATTATATGACTTTTGATTATTTCAATTCCCACACCATAACAAGGCCTCCCCAATTACATGATGCTACCCATGCTGGGAGGGTGAAGGCTACCACAAAGTGAGGGGGGTAAGGGAGGGCCCTATACTCACCCCTAAAGAGAGTGAAGCCAGTTGTGCTTATTGGGACTTTTGGCCTCAAATGGCTGTGTCATCAGTGGGCATCGAACTGGGGATCAAACTAGCGATCTAATGATGACAGGTCCAACGTTTAGACTAAGACTTCTTAATGAATTGCAGGAACCATCCTAGAAGCTTTTAGAGACATTAAACTTTTGATGTTTGACTATACGAAAGGCTACTTACATCAAAACCATTTAATTATGCAGAGAAACGATTCCATTAAAGGTGTTTTTATTTAGGTTTGACCCTCTTAGCCCCCTCTCTGTAGTCCTCCTCAGTGAGTCGGTAGCCCCAGTGCTGAAGGGTCTGTCGGACCACTGGAGACACACTGGGGTCATCAAACCTCCGTCCGGATCGTACTACCTTTGTGATGAGGTTATTCCGCCAACGACCTTTGACCCCAGTGCAGTTGGCCCAGCGGCTAATCTGTCGTACATCATCCTCCGTACGTCGACCCTGATAAAACCTACGAGAGAGAGCATGAGATCATGTTGATGAGGGCAGATCAATATGATAAAATAATTATGCACAATATATGTTGCTTATCTTTTGATATTGGTAAGTATTGTATGTATGAAGGCTTCATTTTTAATTCTGAATGCAATTTTTATTATTAAAACCATTTATTGATTGTGCAATTTACATTTTAGGGCTGTTACACACAGAACATGAAGTTTTTCACATCAAAACAATACATACCGGATGTGGTGCAATTTTCTGGGGAGTTTCAGATCAGGCAAAATCACAGCAAGCAGACAGGAAAGGAAGCCGTATTTACATGATGCAGAAAAGCTAAAGAGCTAAGGAGCTTTACTGCTTCTTTTAGGAGAGTAAGAAACTTTTTTCAAAGTTTACTCAAACATTTCAAAAACATTTCAGCTGCTTTTGGAGCACCATGTGATGAGGACAAACTGTCTTTTCTGACATTTATTAGTTGCAGAGATAACACCAGAGACATCTCTGTTTGCAAATATAGAACTGGTAGAATACTGGTAAAATACGGTCCCATTTTAGCATGAAAGTTGTTCAAAATAAGTTACAGTCTCAAGTTTGGGCACTGCTGGTCACATCTTAAAAATGTACAAGGAATTTTAAAACCTAAATAGAAGATAAAAATATTTGACTAAATAGAACTATATCATACAAATGTGTACATCTCAGAGCACAATTTCTATTTATTCACTGAATATAACCGATTTAATGCACAATTACTTCTGTACAAGCCACATTACATGCTTTTTTGAACATGCTTAATCCAGTACATAACAATCTTTTACACAGTGTTATCAAATCAATGTTTTCAGAAGGGGAGCTCAAACTTTATGCATAAGACTGTATCTATAAAAAAACTGTTTACATGCCATACACTGACAGAAACCACAAATGTAAGTCAATTAAAGATTATTGAACATCTCCACACAGTTTGAGGTGAGTGTGTGATGACTGAGGTGTGATGCTAACTGGTGGGGTTTAAGCTTCAGACACCTAACAAACACGGGTAGTCTTTTAGTCACAGGTAATCTTTTTGTTGAGCTGTTTCTTTACTGAGTGGGTGTGTTTCACTCAGGTGAGCGTTACCTGCAGTACCACTGGAACCAGCCGTAAGGGTCCTGGGGTTTTATCCAGCCGCTGCTCTCCCACATCTCCAAACTGCCGCCACACTTCACCTTATAGGTGTTCACCTGCTCTCTGTATGTCGCTGAAGACACCTGTAGGAGAAATGACACACACTGGGTCACTTGCAGAGAACGCTAGATCTGTACACCATCAGCCATAACATTAAAACCAGGTGAAGTGAATAACACTGATTATCTGCTTTCCTCAGAGTGCGTTGGTTGCCCAGTGATACTGCATCAGCAGCAGCTGGAAAAGAGGCGGTGGCTGATTGCAAATGTGTCGGAGGAGGCATGTGTCCTCACCCTCCCAGTGTCAAGAGCATTATGTGTGATAGGATACTAATGAGTATTTGGATACTCTATTTGACCTATTTAACATTATTTAACAAAATGTCTGCCCTGTTTGTTAATATGCTAACAAGCAATGAAAGCTAATTAAACTAAAAAATATCTGGTATTGTGATGTGATGAAACAGGGTTGTCTTTTAAGCACTAAGCTAAACATTTTCAATGCACTACAACAGATAAACTACACTACATGGACAAAGTATTGGAACACCTGCTCATTCAATGTTTCTTCTAAAATCAAGGGTATTAGCATTAGTATTGGCATTAGTGAGGTCTGGATGTTGGATGATCACCACCCCATCTCATCCCCAACTCCCTGAGTCATTGTGCTGGATAGAGCACGAACCATCATTCTAGATAACACAGTTCCACTGCTCAATAGCTCAAAACTGGAGGGCTTTATACCCCTAAAGCCCACAACCTGGCATTACACATTGTGTCAATAGGTTCATGTTTATCTGCTCTAGAGGGACTAGATAAGCTGCATGTGTGCATTTGCACATCTGTGTCAGCAACGGGTGCAAACTAAAGTAGCTGAATGCATTGATTAGTCATCCCTCACAAACTGACGTGAAGTTTGCTTCATCTCGAAGGCAATGCTAAATCTACAACCCCATCTGCATGTCTGAGCTGATTGTGTGTTTGCAGATCAGCAAAGAGCTCTGTTTAGGGTTGACTGCACAAATAATAGAAAAAGAAGGCAAACCCCTTCTTTGGGTTTTCCACACGACTTGGCTTTGACCTCACTAAACTTGCAGCTGCATCAGCCTGTCTGAATGGCTCAAATGTTCTATGCCCATGTAATTGGTAATAAAAAAAGCTAATAAACTGGCTCTCTGCTAGTGCCAGGTCGTATGGCTGGCATCACTTAATGGGTTACAGTGACTACAATGACGTAACTCCAGCAGCAGCTGTCTTGCATAACCTCATTCCTGACATAAAGAACATGATGATCTGAACAGTCTGGCCAAAACTAATTTACACAATTGTTGTCTTACGTTAAATGCAATCGATCAACCAAGACATGTTGTCAGAGTCTTGTACTAGGGCTACAAGGCAAATGTAGCTAACGAGCAGTGGAAGCACTACATGGCATGGCAAGCGTTGCAACACACATTTGTCCATTTTTACAGATAATGCTAATTCTGTTTACATGAGCTTTTTTTTGTTAGCTACATTAGCTTTGCAGAACGAGCGAGGGTCCCACAATTGTCGTTTGCCGTGTGAGAGGTAAAGCCCTTTATAATGATCTCTATATTCTGCACAGAAGGCATGACCGCTGTTAACATCCGGCTGACTGGAAACCAAAACAGTGCCAAACCGGCCTTTTTTTCTGGACAAGCTTGTTCATTCTACTCTCTACTTAATTATTATATAATAATAATAATTGAAAAGAATTATAGAATTATTTCATCCCAAAATCAGTGAAAGTGTAGTGTTATCATCAATATTTTGTTTAAATAATGTTCATTACAGGATTTTACACAGATATGACTCATAGCGTTAGGCAGGTATTGTGAGCGTTGTTCTGCCTGCTTTACCAGAGTTATGTAATGCAGTTAGCAGTGCACAGAGCCCGGAGTAGGAACGACAGTGATGCTATTCTCCCTACTGCAGGTCAACGAAGTGTTCGCAGTCTTCCTTTGGCCTGTTCTGTATATTAAGTATTAGAAAAACAAATATAAATAAAAATGATCTATATTCTTATCCTTATTATTAACAAGAGTAAACATTAAAACAGCAGGTGATCGCACATTATGGCAGAATATTTATACCCCTGTCTGTCAAAATGACAAAGAGAAAATGCAAACTCTGAAACCGTGTTCTATACATGCAGCACTATTAGAGTTATCACCTCGGCAAGTTTGCTGTTATTTTGTTGTAACTCTGATTTAGAAGTATCAGCAGCCCTCTGATTATTATTCCTGCTATACATGGTCATGTTCATAGACAAGATACAAGCCTATTAAAAATTGCTTAACAACTCCACATGATTGGAGGTGTTGCTAATTGGTGGATCATCAACCTTGTAGCTTGTGTGCATGTCGTGTGCTATTATTCTATTATTATGCTTCAAATGGCTTGAGGTGGAATTACTTGCTTAAGCCCATTTCACACCAGATGTAATCAATGTGCCACTCGACATACCATGCCGTGAATACGCTTTTACTACACATAACGTTTCAACAATAAGCTGTTTGGCACCTGATATTGTAAAGAAAACAGCTAGCTAACAAAATCTAAACAGTAGCTAACATTATGTTTAGTTTAGCAATATATGAACAATGGACACTTTTCACATGCATGTTAAATTTTTTCGGCTTTTTTTTTGGGCGCTGGTTTTGACATTCGGACCCTGGCCACCTCATGAGCATCAGAACCGTTCACAGATACATTAATAACCATGGCAACCCTTGGGAGCTGTCGCCATAGCAGCAGCAAAACACCTCTCCAGGACCAGTGAGGGGAGGCGCATTCTTCCTTCACTAATGAGCAGGATCTCTTTCGTCCCTTCAGTAAAGTCATAATTGCGGCGTAGCTGGCAGGGATCAAACCCAGCTTCTGCCGAAACATGATGATACCTGCTTCTCAAGCAAGAGTCTGAGTTTCTTAACAATCGAGTCTGAGTTTTTATTTACTTTTTTACCGGAATGGCTAACACGCACTACTCTGCCCCACATATTCCAGCTCCAACACACCCACTCCTCTTCAAGACTGGGCTGTTAATGAGCTGATTAGTTAGATCAGGTGTCAGAACAGTAGGTTGCATCTAACTGGTGGGTTGCACTGTAGGGCTGACTAGGTTGTGAGGAAGGCACATCAATGCATGCATCGTGGTGTTTTTCTGTGATGACAGAGCAAAATAAAGCTATTTTAGCCTTTCAGAAGTGGAACCTGTCTTCTTCTATACCACTGTGCAGCTGTTTACACAGGCACACATGTGTAAACAATGGTGGAAGGGACATCTTTTTCTCATAGTGATAGTTCTGATTACTGTTATTTTGGTATATCAAGAGGTTACTTATCTCAATAAGTAATAAGAGGTTAAAATCACACTTTAGCAAAACGTAACTTGTCGCTTTCAAACACCAAAAACTTTTACGTAACAGTCCGGACTGTTATATTCACACCTCCACAGTTTACATACACCCAGCCCACTAGCGAAAGCCCTAAGAAATCTTATTTAGGCAGCTTTACCTATAAATAAACACTATGATAGCAAAACTCTGCGTTCATGTCAGCAGCCATCACTTTGCCAGGTTTGATTTATGCTTGCAGGTGGTGCTGTACCGTGCTGTTTCTCTTGGAATAACTTTGACAAGCGCAGGATTCTGTTTACTGAAGAGGATCCACATGGCGCGGAACTGGCGTTAACAGCCAGAATGAGGAGAACGTTGATGAAAAAGTGAACGTACCTTTAACATCTGACCATGACTGTTTCTCAACCACCCCATGGTAAATGAATCCGTTCATGACAGCAGAGGATTGAATAATACTAAAATATTAGTCATAATATTAATAATATTCTAATTGAACCATCCCAACTTTGTCTAAATGGAAAATTTAGCTTAATTAAAACTTAATTTCTTAAAAATATGAGGAAGGTTCTTAAGACAGCATGAACAATTTCACCTGCTTTCTCGCTATTTCCTCTTCATGGCATAAGAGACAGCTGTTTATACTGGGAAATTTACATTTTGCTCTTCGTGCACAAAAGGCTCTCAAGTTTTTTGCTTTCTTGGCAGAAGCTTCTTGGGCTGAAAAAGTGAGGAAGGCCTTTAGAGACAGTGTGTAAACATGGAGGAGAGACTAGGGGGTACAGGCTCTTTGATTTCGCAGGTCACAATGATCACACCACAGTGCTGTTTCAGCATCCTGAAAGTGAGCGCAGTGGCAACACTATCGCTATTTTGCATCAGGGGAATGTGGAGCCAGCAGTTTTCAAAAACATGCACATGGTTTTATACTTTCATCATATACTGTTCTTTAAATGTAATAATTGAATATATCTTTCATACATTCTTCTGTTGTTTTCAAACCAAGCCCGTCCAGCCCTGCCTCCTGATGTGTGCCTGATGTTGGTACACTGTTGGTAGTTTAATGCAAAACCTTTTCTGATAAAAAAAAAAAGTTACTTTTGGGATACAAAACAGTCTTCAGGATGAATCTGGAAAAATATCAGTCAAGATGACCTTGCTATGGAAACCCAGGAAGATGACTAACAGCATGTTTGACTCGAATTTGGACTACATGAAAAGTCCACTTTAAAACGTTACCCCGCATTAGTCTTCCTACTCAGTTCTGGCCCTGGAGGGCTTTGGTTCAGTACGGTTTGGTGAGTTCTCTGCTCAAATGCACCTGATTCAACTCATAAGGGAATCACAGTATTCAGTTGGCTTGTTTAGAGCAGCAAAATCAACAAACATATCTGGTATAGAAAGAACTGTTTACCCCAACATATTGAAGCACACAACAGAAATATAGAATACCATATCACATTTCATGTTTTCCTCAACTCCGGTTAAAAAGGTGGGAGTTATCTGATCCACACATCTAAAGCATAACCCCCCCGCACCCTCCCCCGTGTAAAGCTTTGTTCTCTTACTTGCACTCATTACTCTACCGGTTCCATGCTCTAGACTCTGGATGTTATGTGATCAGACATTTAGTGTTGCTGGACCAAAGCTTTGAAATGGTCTCCCCTAGGAGTTGCATGCCTGTACATCTTTGTCCTTAAATGCATTTTAAAAATCAAATTTTTATCTTTTATTATTTGGACCTTGGTTGATTCATAACTCTACAAAGCAATATATGCTAAAATACTGCAATATTGTGTTTTGCAAAACTGTATCAGTTCTACCTAACACAGTATTGCTTTTTAATGAATAGCTTACCTGCACAAACCCGTGGCAGGCAGTGGTTCATTCTGTGTTGTGTATAAACGCTGACCGCTAGATAACAGTGTCTTCATATCCCACTGTTCTGCTTGCATAAGAACGTAAACTTTTCTTTTACTCAGATTTTATGCATATGGTCCGGTGATTTATATTTTTTACTATATATATATATATATATATATATATATATATATATATATATATATATATATATATATATATATATTTTTTTTTTTTTTTTTTTTTTTTTGCAATATACAGTCTTGCTTACAGTATCACAATATTTTTAACTGTAACCTCTGTATTGTGGTACGAATCATGACACCAGGTTCTTGTCAATACTAGGGATGCACTGATCTGATATTAGTATCGGATATCGGTCCCGATTTTATCAAAATTAGCTGGATCGGGTATCGGATAATTAGGCCGATCCATGGAACCGATCCTTTTACTTTAATTTGGTGGTGTGAGACTGCACTAAATGTGCAAATAAATAAATGACCAATGGCAATTTAGTACATTTATATCTATTTGTTAATTTGTTATTATATAAAGTAATGTTTAAGTCAATCCTGATGCCTTAAGTCTCTCCCACAAGGTGAGGTATACGGTTTATTAATTCAGCAATGGTATTGGACTGGTATCGAGTATTGACCAACATGTAAAGTTTATGTATCGGTATCAGAACTGAAAAAGCTGGATCAGTGCATCCCTAGTCAATACACCAAGATATAAGGAGCACTAAAATATTCTACTCAATATTCTGCTCATTTTAGTTTGATGAAATGTAAAATTAAAAGCAACGGCTGATACTGCTTTCTTATGTTTTGCCATTGACCAAACCGCAGTAATTGCAGTGTAGTAGTACCCTTATCCAACCCAAGTGAGTATGTTTAATTATGACACTCAACGTATACATTCACAGCCAAAAAGCACTCTCACAACAAAGCCGCCCACGCGTCACATCAGAGCAAGACCTCCAGTTTCTAATGAACATCTGGTGTTGATTAGTGTTGTTCATTTAGAATAAATCAGTGTTAGGTGACTGACCTGTTTATGGATGTCCAGTCCTTGGAGCCAATTTTGAGGAAGCTCCTTATACACGTCCTTATAGTGCTGCTCTGTAAGAACACACACAAACACACACATAGACATAGACACAAATTAGAATACAGGCTACATAGGCTTGATTTAAATGATTTAGTTTACTTCATATTTGGATAGCTGTTTTTATAGTTATAACAACTTTCGGCTGGCTTGATGCACATGCGTAGAACTGGGTAGGGAAGATAGGAGCATGTCCCTCCCAATATCCAGCGACTACTGAATTGTCCCTAGCAATATGTTTTATTAAAAATTCTAATACAACAGTCGGTCATTGTTTATTCACTGTATTTGGTACAAAAGCGCTTAACAGAGCTTGTTCTCTACTATGAGTTCCGCCTGCCTAACCCACATCACTTACAGGACTGACTTTGCCATAAGTGCAGGTGGAGAGACAAGGCCACAGGTAAAGTGGAATGGTGACTGAAATCAGTAAATAATAAAAACCTAAATGTCAACATTTTTCTTTTTCAATTATTAATGTTTGTTAAGATGTTCTAACATGAAGTACAGAGAGTTAACTGTGATGTTGGTCATAATAAAATGTGTAATTATTGTCTGAGAAGCACACCAACAGAACAAAACATTCCCTTTATGAGTCTGTTGGCTGCCATATCTATTAATAAAGGCTCTAGATGACATGAAATTGCAGTCAGATGCAGATTATGAATGCAATAAGCCTTAGCTTCCAGAGGTCCCCTGTGGACCGCTTTTATGTCCCAACCAATGTTAAAATCAAACCTTGGTTTAATATGATTAGTTATGTTCACTAGGCCAGAACCAGTTGAAGAGGACGTTTTGTGCAGTATTATTAACAGTACTGCTCAAGTGCATGCTGACAGTTATGCAATGTAATTGCAGGAGGTGAGAGAGTTCTATGTGAGAAACAAAGGGTAAAGCAGTGTTGTAAAGTGTTGTACAGACATGTGAGATATAGATAAATGAATGAATGAGACCTTAAGCAGCTTAGTCTCAAAAACACAGAAATAACTGAACATGAACAGTTCTTAGTGATTCGTTCTCTACGCTGCTCATGCCCAACTGTTATCCTCCAAGCCATGTCTTAAAGCCCTTCATCTGCAAACATACACTATGTGTGCAAAAAAGTAATGGGACACCTACACATCACGCCTACAGGAGCTTTTATGATATTCCATTCTAAACCCATAGGCATTAATGTTGAGTTGGTCCCCTCTTTGCAGCTCTAACAGCAGGTTGGGAAATCTGCAGTTATTGAGTCAGGAGAGTGTTGGTCACCTTATGCACCTCGGCACTCGACGACCCCACTCTGTAACTCTTCATGGCCTGGCACTTAGTGGCTGAGTGGTGGATTATCTAGAAGGGAAGACATTTTACCAACTTTCTTGCTGCAACGACGGCTCCTATTACAGCACCACGCTGGAATTTAGTGAGCACTTTAGAACCACCCATTCTTTCACTAATGTGTCTAAAAACAGACTGCATGGCTAGGTGCCTAATTTTATACACCTGTGGCAATGAGACCCAACTCCTAAATTTAATGATTAAGAGGGTGTTCCCCAATATTATTATCCATATAGTATATGGTTTGGTGCATTTTTTCTACCAGTGTACTGTGACACTGACATTAACAATATTGCATTGCAATTGTAGCAATATTTTTAGCGATTTTGTAAACTAGAGTAGAAAAGAGTGAAATTACTGTTTAGAAGTTTGAAATTAATATAAATCAATATAACAACAATACTAAAATCCAGATTGGTTACAGATAAATATATAAAAGGATTCCAACAGGTCACGGGAGGGCAATTCCAGTCATGGAGGGCTGGGTTCCTACACAGTTTTAAAGAGCTTTTCCTGCTTTTCCTGCTTAAGAACACCTGATTCAACTGACAGGTTGAGTAGATCTGTTCAAGCAGGGAAATCAGCAAACTGTGCTGGACTTGGGCCCCCGTTGCCCATACAGATTAATCCTGAGCACAGTTTTCAAATAATCAGTAAGAAAAATGGAAGCTGCAAATTTTAAAAAAGCATCGTTACATGAGTTTACAGGCAGGACATGACTCTAAATAAACTCTTAATTACTAAATATAAAATAAATGAATACAAATATAGCACGTGCTTCCAAGGTTTTGGTGGACTTGACCAAACCTTTGGTGTATTTGATCATTATGTCCGTTTTAAAACTTATTTTGTGCTCTTGTATCCAGGAAATGTGTCTGCTTAACATTTACAACACTGTAAGAATCCCTTCATTGTCACTGTAAGTGAAGAACACAATGAAAAACAGAACAACCAAGCCATGCTACTTCTAGTTTGTAAGATATCCTTACATTAGCTGCATTTAGGAAGAGTGGGATCATCATGTTATCAGTGCTAACAAATACCATCTGATACTGAATATATATTTGGAAAATATTGTGATATTACATCTTATCCATAAAGCCCAGCAGTAGAGCTTTTCTAAACAAGCAGTCCTCCAAATCTTTCTCTGCTCTGCGTGGTCTTGCCAAAGCAGCGAGCAAATGTTTATTTGCTGCTCACTGGTGATGCTGGAGTAGATGGGTCTGAAGTAGGTGCCCCCAAAACTGCCCGCACGCAACACCTCCTCAGGACTCATATTGGGACGGAATTCTGGGTGATCTAAAAAAGCAAGAGGACACAAAAATGTAATTAACCTTCAGAGATTTAAGCGATAGCATAACTTTATATAATGTAGTTCATAGAAATTAGCTCATAGGCGCAACATTTGTCAGGTTCTAAACTTTCAATTAAGACCACATTAGCAAAAAATACAGTAAATATAAGTAGGTATAATAAAATATAATATAATAAAAAAAAATAGTAAACATAGTATACTAATGATTATTGATTAATCATTAATAAAGAACTCTGTATCAAAGGCATATCGTTATATATTAAGTCCTGAATATTGCATGTACAATAATAAATGTCATTGATTCATTTATAATCAATGTTCAATGTGAACACAAGTTGATACATTACAGAGTGTAATACAGTGAAGTGAAGATTATGGGCAGCAGAGTGGAACTCTTCTGTGGCACTTCACTCGAGTTTAACAACATTGGGAGTGAAAACGTACGTGATTTTAGTACAAAGTAGCACAATCAGCAAAGCAAAGATGGTAATTATGCTTTCCTTTCAGGATACAGATAGAATTTCTCATGCTCTTGTATAGTCATATCTTCATTATTGTAGTGCCTAATATACATGTCTTAGTCATGGGGCTATGACACGTGACATGGGGCTATGAAGTTGGTCCAGAATGTGGCAGCTCGGGTGCTTATTGGGACCGAAAGAAGAGAGCATATTATACCAGTACTGGCTTTACTGCATTGGCTACCTGTTGCTGTTAGGGTAAAGTTTACAATTCCGGTGTTAACATACCAGGTGGTGCATGCAATATATCTCTGAGCTAATAGTATTCAAATATTAGGACACTGAGGTCCTCTACTCAAGGGCTTATAGTAGTCCCTAGGTGATTGGGCCTTTGCAGTATGTACTCTAAAGCTTTGGAAAAGTCTGGAAATTCATTAGACTTGCTGGATCTTAGTTGTTACCCTAAGACTTATTTGTATGTTGTAACGTTTGAGGTTGGTCACAGCTAGTCGTTCTGTTAATGTTGTTGTGGATGAGGTGGTATTGTCTGTTTTTTTATTGTGTTCATGTATTTTGTTTAAAATGTTTACTTACAATATTCTGGGAGAGTATTTTGTACATGATTTAGGACTAAAAAAGCTGTTGGCTGTTAATGGTGGGGATGCCGTGTCATGTTTAACAAGATTTTTATTGTTTTTGTGTGTGTGTAAAAAGTCCAGACTTTTACCTGTAAAAGCAGCCCAGTAATGTCCAGGATTTTGTGAGGCTTCGTAAAAGCTAAGCGTAAAGTGCTGACACATACCTTCAAAAACAAGTTGTCCTTTTTTGTTTCTTTTCAATTCTGAGGCACTTATGGTTTCATCAGAATGCGCCATGTTATCATCCTGGGTGATCTTGTGCGCAGAGCCTTGTTTCTTCTCATTAGCCTTCTCCTTCAATTCCTTCTTTCCTCCAGTCAATCGGGATACAGCTCTATGCCTGGTAGCTAAAAAAAGATCAATAGCACGACAAATAAAAAAATAAAAATAAGAAATTAAATAAAAAAGGCAGATTCGAAATTGTATAACCCTGAAAAACATGCCAGGGTCGGTGTAAACTCCTCCTATGTGAGAATGCTCTGTAAGAATTTCAAAGCCAAGTGCTCCATCCAGAACGCAGAGGTTCTAGTAACTCTGTTTTGGTGAAGAAGGGCCTTCAAAAGAGCCCAATGACAAAAATCATTATCAGTTAAATCTTCAGGTCCTGGAGACTGCTTTCAAAGGGATACTTTGCTCTGCCATCTTAGCATGGTGTTCATAATGACACTCTTTTGGAAGTTGGAGGAGGCTTTCATGTGGTATCAAACAGGGTGAAAGCAAAACAGCGCAGCTATCGATTTTCATCTTGGACCGTTAAATCTGGCAAAAGCTTTTCATACTTCAGACAACTGTTCTTTCTCTCTTCTTCTCTTTCTCTCTCTCTCACTAACTTTTAGAGAGAGTAATGATTTTCATGCAAAAGTCTGAGAAGTGTCTCTACAAAGAACCCAATGCTGCAGGTTCAACTGCAGCACTGCAGACCAAGTCACAGATCAGCACAGTCTCAGACCGAGTCTCAGACGGATACCTAACAAGCGATTAATGTTCATCAGCCAGCTAAAATTATGGTTTCAACATCAGGTAAAAATAAACCAATTAGGCTGGATAAAGTTTCAGTGTCAGGACAAAACTTAAGCTAACAATCTATTAAAAGTTAGTTAGCAAGATCTGAAGTCTTAGTGAGGTAGCTAATAATAATGGCAGATATGTGCAAAATTTAAAGTCCGGGTAGAAGTTAACCAACTAGCTAGAAAGCTACCAAAATTAGCTGAAGTGTCTGTTGGGTAGCTCACATTAACATTCAGTACAGTGTAGTAAGTTACAGTAAAGTAAACCACCTACAGGTTAAGTACCTGTATATGATATAAAGGGTAAACTTAAACTTAAGGGTATTGATTACATTTGTAACTACATTATCTAGTGTACAGGTTATGCATGATATTCTACATATACATTAGCTGCTTTGCAAACCAAAACAGTTAAAAAGTGTTTAAACTTTTTAAAACTTAATGCCCTCAAGAGTTTTTGGCTTATTCCAGAAGATACAGGTGGCAACCAATCTGGGTATGGTTTACTTCACAGCTGCCTGACCAAAGTGTCCTAGACATAGGAGACGATTATGACCAACAACAGTCTAGGCAGGTACAGATTGAACCCAGCTCCCTTGAGGAATATTGGCCTTTTACATTTGCATGCTGCTGATATTCCCAACATGCAGACCTGGAGGAGGACCATAAGGCATATGGTGCCTTTTGGGATAGGACCGTCACCAACCCACTGAACCGTGGGATATATAGCTAGCTACTTTCAACACTACTTTAATGAGGTTTTGGGGGACAGGGTGTGGTCAGTGTTCAGTCTCATGCAATGTGCTTTTCCAAGTTTAGGAAATAGGGCACACTTGGAACTGACCAGAAAAGGCAAGAAGGCACAGAGAGGCATTAGCACCCACATATTTAAAGATTATTTAACCGCATCTGATATAAATCAGAAATGACATAAAAAAGCAATAAACTGAGCACATTAAGGACCTGTGTAGGCTTGATTTAAAGTGGAATTGGGCTTTTTATGATTTTAGTAGTAGTACCTGTTTTTGCTGCTGTAGTGAAGCTGCATTTCATCACAGCGAGCAGAATTGAGTCCATGGCGTCCAAACTGTCTCTGAATCTTTCTGTCTCATTTACACTTTCTCTGCTCACTGACTCTTTATCTGACGTCCTTCTCAAAATCACACTCCTTTTTTTACCCTCTTCCTCACTCACACACAAAAACTTGAACAAAAGACATGCCGAATGAGAAAGAAACGTCGGGTTTATAGAGAGGACACTGAGTCGGTTCCCGTACAGAAGTCCGAATCCTCTTTCGGTTCATCCTCAGTGTCTCAGCATCTCAGTTACTGGCCTAATTCAGACGGCAGCCAAGTTTCTTCAGTGAAACACTAAACGTGAATCGCTCTGTTACTGAAACCGCCAACGTTAATGCAACTTACCGGCGGAATGCTGAGCTGTAGCACCGCGTTTCTCTTTCTTTTTCTGCTCTGTAGTTTTAGTTTTAGGTTTCTTTCTTGGAGAGCTTTCCTCGTCTCCCTCGCTGGACTTCCTTTTAGCTTTCCTACCGGCCGTTTCCATCGTTTATTAGCTAGCTAGCGCTGGCTACATTAAGCGACTCCTGCAACTAAATATATCTAGCTAGCTAAGATTTCCTGCTCGGCAGATGAGACTCAGGGTACCATGTATGAACACTCTTAGCTTGACTCTCTGATCGACTAAAACCACAATTTAATCAACGCTCTTCACACGACAACTTTGAAATGTACACAACCGCCTCACAGAGCAGAGCGCATGCGCAGACCATGGGCACGCCCACCGCAAGTGCTGCAGTAGTAAACAGTAGTAAACAGTAGTAAAGTGCTAACAGCGTTTGATGTCTTGTAATAGAGATAGAAATATATTGATATGAAGTTATCAATAACATAGTGTGGAATTTGTTTTACAATGTAAAAAGATCATCTTCAAGGAAGTGCTTTTAAGACATCTCAAAATACACTTAATAAATGCTGTATTAACTCTAGCCTTTTCCACCTCAGATGTATGTCTGTTCCCACACTGATGCAACACATGCATTTATATCGATCGAAGAAGCCATAGAAGGCATTTATTGAGTATTTTAAGTTGTTGTTATTTTTGCATTGATTGGTCGATTAGACTAATTTTCACAATCATGAGTGTAATATGTAGCTTCTGCTTTTCCCATGTGTTTGCCTCTCTTGATCCTTTGGACTGCCATATACCCTATAGCACATGCCTCTGTTTTGTTTTGGTCTGTATCTGTGCCTTAACCTGGCCAGGACCCAACTTTTAAGCACACAGTCCATTTCACACCACATTTGGTGTGCGTTTGGTGATTTAAGGTGGTCTGATGGTTTCAGGGCTTTGTTATGCTGGAGAATATTGAGGTAGTTCTCCTTCTTTAGTCTTTCATACACTCTGTACAGTCCTGGAGCACGTGTCTACCTCTGTCATGCTGGTACAGTGTTCTTGGGGTTGAATGTCTCACCATTACTTTTTCAAGATCTGATCATAAAACTTAAAAAAATTTTCTTGGTGTTAAATTTTGGAGCAGGGCCTTCTTTCTTAGATGGAAGCATTTCAGTCCATAGCGATGCAAAACTTACTTTAGTACAGACAATGACACTGGTGTTCCAGCAGCTTCTAGATAATGGCAGGCCTGTGCCTGTGCCTTGGGGGTTCTTGGGTTGTTCCTGACCATCTGAACTAATTGTTGATCTACAGTCCTTCTTCTCAGATCTGCACTGAGCAGATTGTACTGATTGTACTGTATGTTGGTCAATCCAATGAGTATTGTCAAAGAAACCTTTTTAATGTCGGCACAGTAGTAAAAGTTACCAGCTGTAGTCAATCATGATCACTGACAGGATGTTAAGAGGCCTTGGCAGGGTAAAACACATTTTGAAATGTTGAAACCATGAAATGAATAGATTTAAGTGTTTAAATACATATGTTTAATTGCCTTTGTGGATAAAATGTTATATTATATCCTCATATTAAACTTGCTTTTTATATAAATGGACACATTACGGTTGGAATGTTGTCCTTTGGGGTGTTGATAAATTTTTAGCTCTGAACTGCAACTTGATTCTGTATTCTTTATAGCACTTCCTGAAACTGAAAACACTGCGTATATTGACTTTAAAAAAGCGTACACTGCCGAACAATAAAAACGTAAAGTAAACCAAACAGTAACAACATCTTATGCTAAATGGCTTGACCTGCAATAGGCTATTGAATTTGAACTTAAGCACTTGAGAACTGACCTGGAGCTGAGAGTAAATGACTGCAGTCTAGGCTGTTGCAGAAGAAAAAAAAAATATATATATATGTATATTTCTCCATATGTTACACTATATTTTCAGTTATCATTTCATCCACCTATAGGTACAAAACTAGCATATCCTGGAAATGAAATAAAATTACTTATTTATTTGAATACCAATTTCCATGAACCAATGGTTTGATTTGGTTTCTTTTCGAGGCCTCATACAAAATAAGGTCATTCTTTTTAGCCCATACAGTTAACACAAACCCAGTATTTTGCATTTTGCACTCATTTAAAGGTCAAAATGTCCAAACTGGAATTGGTAGGCCTAGCCCTTTATATTCATGCCCACCCATTACATTGTTCTGGCAAAGCAGGCCAAAACCGCAGCAGTGAAGTATGTTTTGTTCTGGTGTGATGACTTTGGCTTTTTTCCAGTTTGAATGTTTTCAACCAGGCTATGGATGGAGGGACCACTTTGAAACACTTACATGAGGCAATGCATTTTCCCTCGGTGCCTGTGTGTGTGTTTATCAGCAAAAGCACTGAAGGATAATCAGTAATAAAATCTAAAAAGCAAAAAATATAGTGGTTGTAGATCTGTAGTTCAGAAGAACCAATTGTATAATGCATATTTATGGGTCTCGTTGAAAGAAGTGTGCTACATCAAAATTTAATTACGCGAGTGAACCGTAGGGATTTAGCATGACTCTGCAAGATTTTACAGCATTCCAGTAAAAACAGTTCATATTTGGGTAACAGCCTTGCCCATCATTTGGGATAACTCAGGCACGTCTGAGGCAAGACAGGTTGAAATGTTTTAAACAGAAGCAATGCGTAATTGGGGTCATCTGGGGAACTGTGTACACCCCGGCCAATACGATGTCGCCTCTAATCATTTACAGGATAAAAATGGACTACACCAATTAACGATACGCTGAAGGGCAGAACTTTGAACTGCTATGCCTTGAACATCGATCTGAAGGAGCTGAAGGAGTCTTTGGTCAAGGGCAGCCGGTACATGAAAAGGAGCGTCAGCTACAAGAATGTTCGAAAAGAAAACTACAGGCGCTCTAGGAATACGATCAGGCGAAACTTACCAACTTTTGTGGGTTAATTTGGCTTAGAACTCTTCAGGCTGACCAGCAAGGACCACTTTTTTAGTGGCTGTCTGCTGCAGAGGAAACCATCTATCTTTGTTGCCAAGGAGAGAATGCACAAGGGAGGGTTAAATGTGTGACGAGAACAGTGAGGATTCACACACATGGTCTAAATTGGTGTAACTGTTTCTTGGTGCCAGTTGAAGATGGTCCTACAAGGCTCTTGAAGAGGGTATTGAATCAGCCAGACTTGGCGAAGGCTATAAGCCAGGCAAGCCAAGAATCTGCTACAACAGAAATGTCCAACCTCCAGTTCTTGAGCTCCAGCAGCCAGCCGAGTTTAGCTCCATCCCTAATCTAACACACCTGAGCCTGATAATCAAGTCTTTCAGTAATGTCTCAGAATTAGACCCAGGTGTGTTGGAACAAACTGTAGACCAAAGTTGGCATCACCTAATCACAGTCTCGTAGCCCAATAAGGAGAAAAGCCAACTCTACGGTGGTGAACTGTCTTCATTAGTGACATATCTGTATGGCTGAACTTCGTACTTGGGCAGTGTTGGCTGTAGTGAAGGGACATTTATGGCATTTATGGAACCTTTAAAGCAGCGGCTCTCAAACTGGCATTCAGGGACACCCAGGCGGCCCAGATTTGTCTACCAACCCAACTGGCGAAACACAAGAATAAAGGGAATATATGAAACGACTGCTCTAGAGAGGCCAAACAAGAGTACACTGGGGTCATACTCTTCAGTCCGTAATGATCTACTCCCCCTCCCCCATTCTTGATGCTTGGTTCTTCCCTATCATTCTTGCAGGTTGAACTAGCTCAAGGGTTGACTGAGTTCTTCAGGGGGGAAAAAACCCTAGACTTGGGATTGTGATATCAAGGCCTAAATAAACAAAACTAGTGAATCACATGTGAAGCCATGTGGTGAAGCGTGGATTAGAAAAAGGGAGCTACCAGGAGGGCCCACAAGACTCCACTTTATAATATAAAGAGTAAAACATCTGTACATCAGATGAATCATTACTGAGGGAAATGAAAATCGATCCTGCTAGTACACCTGAGGATCCATCAATGGGGATGCAGGTGCAGACTGTCTGCACAAACAGAAGCAAAGAGTTCATTGGATCCACATTTGATGACAACTTGTACATCTTTCAAAACAACCCAAAACGAAGATTGCTTAGCTTTTTTTAGTATAGTCATGTGAAGCACTGGATGTGGAGTGGTTTGCATTTCCAAAAGGACAGTTTTGGACCAAAAGCCTCAGTTCTAGATAATTCAGTCATGGCAGTTGGCATCTGCATTGCTGTATGACAAGTCTTGAAGGATCTAAAATGAGTAAGAAAGGTCACCAGGTTCTAGCAACACTGAGCACAATCTGGAAACAAAATAAATTAAGAATAGAAGCTCTGCTAGAAGCTATCTACCACAAAAGCGACTGTAGTCAAGAGCTTTGAGCTTGTGACTGGTTCATTAGTAATATGTTGTTTGTAGTGTCTATTTGGAACCCTGTGGTAACTGAAGCATCAGAAGATGAAAGATGTTTACAATTACCTTTTTGCACCTAGAAGCACCCAATTCACAATAATATAACCTACAGTTGTCTGGGGCAGCTCTAGCAATGCAGGACATACAATGCCACATTAGCTCTCCAGTACAACCCATTTTACTGATATGTTTGGTGTGGTTTTCAAAGCGGAAGGAGTCACTTAAAAATAAACAGGGTGTGCTTTGAGGTGAGCTACAAGATACAGAAAGTCTTTAAAAAAGAAATTCTAATAGAGTCTAAACCTAAATCTATTTGTAGCTGTTTGTAGATCGCTAAAAGCCACACAGCGCGGGAGAAGAGATCTAACATGTACACTTACGGCATTTAGCAGACGCTCAAATTCAGAGTACTCACAAAAGTGCCTTGTGGAAAACATCCTTAGAGAGTTTGAATTAGCTAGGATCCAAAAGATGCCTCTAAGCTTAGATACTACTAAATACAAAAGTGAGTATGGGGACCACAATACTCAACACTCTTAGAATAGGAGAGTCTTTAATACTTTAAGCTTGAAGGGCTGGGGCTGGTCCATTCTTGTCTTTGTAGGCCATCGTCAGGGTTCAGAATCTGATGCAGGCAGCTATAGGGAGATAAATCGCTAGATAGATAGCTAGATAGCAATTTATTTTATTGATCCCAAAGGAAATTTAGCATCCAGCAGCATTACACTGTACTGCACTATAGGAACAGGTACAGACAGGACACTGATGCAAAGTGTCCTGAAAGTGAATGCAAAGTGAAGGGTACTCAGCAGAGGAGTAACATGGCTGAACTTAGAAGACAGCCAGTGCCGTTGATTCTGGATCAGACCAGCCAGAGGTTCTTGCTCCAAACAGATAAATATGATGGTATATTCCAATGCTACACTGGTGTCAGAAGTGGCTGCCTGGAGCGCCTGCAATGTGTCTGCATCTGTCACTAGTTGGGAGCGTGTCTGTTTAGACTCTAGGTAGCTGGCTGGCGATAGTTCTCTGTTGTTTGGAAGCTTTTTTAGCATTTTAAGCACATATTCTGGTCAGTTGCCATGTACGTAAAAACATGCGTAGTTACTGGAATGGCCAATGCCTGTAATTAGAGCGAGGTTTGCCAGTCACTGTTCAGTGAATCAATTGCATCTCTGATTCATGTGTCTCAACTGAGACATTCTGCTTGCCTCCTGTTTTTTTTTTTTTTTTACTGACATGTGGCGCTTTAAATAGTGATAATTTGGGCATTTTTGCTGTATATAGGCTACGGTGCCCCCCATTGGCAGACCAACACTCCACCCTTGAGGAGGGGTGTCAAGCGTCCACATACTTTTGATGTAGAGCAGCTATGACTGAACGCACTGCTTTAGAAATAGGGTGACCATGTTTTTGGAGTAAAAGTTGAGCAAATGAGACAAGTGCGATTAATCGCGATCGAAACAACACGATTAATCGCGGTTAACTGAAGCCAAATGTAATCGTATAGCGCCGTTTTACAGATGATCTTGTCGCAAATCAGCATTACGGTTTACAGTGAGGGTATCGACGTGGTCGAAAGTCTGTAAAGTTGCTTGCTCGTGATTTCGTGTCTTCGGTATCTCTATAAACCCGCTCGCTCTTCTCGGCGCTTACCCGCTCTGGCGCTGAAAGGCAGGTAATCATCCTCTATTTGTTCTCCTCGTCCTGACATTCCCTCCTGACATTTACCGCCGCCAATCCCGCGAGGTCGAGCGTTAAAGCTGGGAGAAGCGCGCGGAGACGAACTGCTGGTGCTTGTTGCTCTGTCAGTCGAGGGCTGCGCGTGCAGGATGAGCATCTCGCGGGGAAGAAAGTAGCCGAGTCGCGAGCAGCACCTCGTTGCGTATTCCTCACCCGTCTCATGCCACGGAGAAGGGGACGATGCGGGAGGGCACGCGGTCTCGCTCGCACGGAGCTTCAGGCGCAGCCGTGAGAGCACGACCCCAGCCGCTGCGTGCCCGTTGCCGTTGCCGGACAGCCGCCTCGCATCGGATGCTCGCAGACGCGTGCGGGCAGCTTTCGCGGCGGGAGGAGCGCGCGCGGGGCTGACTCGCGGGATGGCGCTGGAGGGGAACGCGAGCTGCGCGGACTGCATGTCCCAGAGCGCGCGAAACAGCAGTCCAGGCGCCCAGGCGGCGTCTGGCCCCGTGACCGGCACGCTCGCGGGAATCCTTATCTTCACCATCGTGGTGGACATCGTGGGCAACCTGCTGGTCATCCTGTCCGTGTGCAGGAACAAGAAGCTGAGGAACGCAGGTGAGAGTGCAGAACCAGCATTCAGTCCCGTGACAGTTAGAAATACAAGGGGGGGCAAGCACCTTTATCACACTGCCGTTGGTAGACAGGTGTGTGTGTGTGTATGACGATCTATATGGTAGTATGTGTGTGTGTGTGTGTGTGCGTGTGTGTGTTCTTCTCTTTCTGGTGACCAAATTCTTAGTCTAGTAGAAAACATGCTGATGTTATGAGGGAAATTGATTTATTTGTTTGTTTATTTACACACTGTATTAAAAAAGGTTTCTAAAAATGTCCACAGTTATTAGTTGCAGAAGTAACAAGATGATTTGTTTAAACACACACACACACACACACACACAGCATTTACATACACTTACACAGATGTGCACATGCAAGCCAATACACACTAGCGTGTATGTGGGTAAGTGCATATTCAGAAACATGCCAGATGTTCAGAGGATTGGCACAAGTCACTTGGACTCAGGGCAAATCCCTCTAAGAAGCCTCTTGTGAAGCTGTTGACGGACCGAACTGCACAGCTCAAGCATTATGAAATATGACAATGAGCATTATAACACACTTGTATTGTATTGCATTGGAAAGCATTGCCTCATGCCCCTTTAACTGCTATGTTTTCACATATTCACTTTGCATTATTACATAACCCACGATAAAGGAAATCCTGCATAGCAACATAAACTGTAGTGTTTCATAATGCCAAGTGCCATACGGTGGCATATGAGGAGTGGCACAGAGATTATAGCATGTTTATGGATGCGGAGAAATGAACACTGACGGATGAGTTTTAATGAAGGGAGGAGCATGGTACACAGGAGTGTAAGGGGGACCGGCAGCAGTGCTTGTTTTTGTACATATTCAGGACATAATGCCCCATTTAGAAAAGCTTAAGAAAAGTGCTATATACAAAAATGCTTTTTTTTTTTTACAAAAATGCAAAAATACAAAAATGCAAAATGCAAAAATACATTAAAACCCTGAAAAGTTTAGGTTAAGATTGGCAGAAAGCAAATATGTATGTAATTTAGAGTATAATTTAATGTTTGTTATTGTTTATTTCAGGTAATGTATTTCTATTGATCTGTTCATCCAGATGTATTTAGAATGCAAGCAAAAATGGAGATACATGTTTTCAGCAGCGACATGTTCCTAATCTATCCATATGGCACTATTAACAACAAATAGCAATTTGTAGAGTCAAATTGTGACGTCTATACAACTGCGACAGAGCATCTCCAAAACATTAGGCAGGTTTTGTGGGGTATTTTGTAGTATGAAGTGGTCAGTACCTACCAAAATTGCACCAAGGAGGCACCGCCAGTGAACCAGCGACAGGGTCATGGGTACCTAAGGCTCAGTGATGTGATCCATGGAAAACCCACCTCACAATGTATAGGACAACGTAATGAATCAGGTACCACAGGACACCGAACACAGGACATATGGGACATATCATAACATATAGATAATTATACATTAAATTACTTCAAATACATATAATAATATACATATGTAATGTATATGGAACATATAATTATTACATCTAGGTATTTACATATTGGACATACACTATATTGCCAAAAGTGAATTCCAGCATGGTACTGTGATAGGATGTTTCTAAGATATTCCACAGTCAGCTGTCAATGGTATTATAATAAAGTGGAAGCAATTGGGAACGACAGCAAGACGAAGTAGTAGGCCATGTAAAATTACAGAGCAGGGTCAGCAGATGCTGAGGTGCTTTGTGCACAGAGGTCTCCAACTTTCTTCAGAGTCAATCGCTACAAACCTCCAAACTTCATGTGGCCTACAGATTATCTCAAGAACAGTGTGTAGAGAGCTTCATGCAATGGGTTTCCATGACCAAGGATCTGCATCCAAGCCTTACATCACCAAGCGCAATGCAAAGCGTGGGGTGCAGTGGTGTAAAGCACTGTGCCACTGGACTCTAGAGCAGTGGGGACGTGTTCTCTGGAGTGCAAAATCACGCTTCTCCATCTGGCAATCCATTGGACGAGTCTGGGTTTGGTGGTTGCCAGGAGAATGGTACTTGTCTGACTGCATTCTGCCAAGTGTAAAGTTTGGTGGAGGGGGGATTATGGTGTGGAGTTGTTTTTCAGGAGTTGGGTTCGGGCTCTTAGTTCCAGTGAAAGGAACTCTTAATGTTTCAGCAAACCAAGAGATTTTGCTCAATTTCATGCTCCCAACTTTGCGGGAACTGTTTGGGCACGATCCCATTCTGTTCCAACATGACTGTGCACTAGTGCACAAAGCAAAGTCCATAAAGACATGGATGAGCAATAGAACACCTTTGGGATGAATTAGAGCGGAGACTGTGAGCAAGGCCTTCTTGTCCAACATCAGTGTCTGACCTCACAAATGCGTTTCTGGAAGAATGGTCAGAAATTCCCATAAAAACACTCCTAAACCTTGTGGAAAGCCTTCCCAGAAAAGCTGAAGCTGTTATAGCTGTAGTTTCCATCATATTAAACCCTATGGATTAAGAATGGGATGTCACTCAGGTTCATATGCGTGTGAAGGCAGGCAATATAGTGTATTTATGACATCATGTTCTGTGCCCTGACATGGTATAAAACCGAACATGTGCATATGTGTATGGGTGTGTTTTTGTGCATGCGTGTGTTTTTATGTGTGCTACTCCAGAGTTCTGTGTGTAACTCATTAAAGTCATCTGCCATTATCAGTAGCAGTCTGCTGAATTTCAGGCCTTGAAAAAACACAGCGTCAGACTATTCTCACAACTGCGTCAGACTATAATCAGACTCTGCAGAGAGCAAACATTCCCACGCATCCGTCTCATCCCTGTTTCACATATTAAACACCACAATCACACTCAACCTGCGGAGCTGTTTACCTACTTATATTATATAGGATTTAATATTTACATCTTTAAATAGGCAATATTCAAATATTCCAAACTGAATTAGATTTTCTATTGTTTTGCATAAGAAACGAAATTCCATGCAGAGAATGTAGGAAGTAATCCGTACCAGATGGCTGTGCTTATGTAGTGATTTATCTGATGGATTGGATTAATTTAGTGCTGTAGGTGTGTGCGATTGAAAAAGGCTACTAGAATGATTACCTTCAGTCTGGAATGTTTCCATATGCAGCTCTGATTAGATGTGTGCATTTGGCTCAGTGTGAGATGCAGTATTAGCTGCTTCTTTCACCACATTTGCACACAAGGTAATATTACATGAAAATAATTAGAGATAGGCCTGCCACAGTAATTATATGATCGACTTAGCGTACAATATATGCCTGATATTGCCCATTGGGTTTACTGGTATGAATTTTAGCAAAGTCATTGATTTCAGCCAGTTGCGCTGTTCTGTTGTCTCATCTGATCTCTGTAGGAGGCGAGGGCGAAGTCTGCACGCAGGCAGCGACATCTATTGTGTATAATAGATCAATAATGCACCTTCATACACACAGAGCAGACTGCGATCGCCCTCCCACAGTTCAGCACGCATGTGAACCGTGAATTTACCACCAAAGTTTAACCATGATAGCATGGAATACAGTTCTACTGCTGCTGTAGTTTTTCACAGCATTTATTCAAGTGATACACAGACATTTGTAGCTTGCATCTTAACTCAATCTGCGTCCTTGTCTGAGCTTGTTATTCCTGTGTTCTTGTTAAATGTCATCAGTTGCAGCCCAAGTACTGTTCCATTCAAAAGTTCACATCTAACCAAGTACAGTCCAAATGCCCGGATGTGTTCTTGTTTGCCCGTGTTATCCAGGATGCATCAGGATATGACTCGTATGGACGTGGCACAAAAATCCCAGAATGCATTACACACCACGCTGCTGTTCCAATTGCAAGATTACAGTACTGCACCAACTTGCCAAGTCAGTACTTGCAAGTACGCCAGTCTGAACTTGAGGGACCTTGCACACGGCTTCAAAAGCAGCAGGTTATTTTTGTTATGTATTCCGCTAAAAAAATGACGCCAGTCTTTCAGGTTTTTATAATAAGCCATTTTTTATTATCTGACTCATACTCTTCTCTACATACTAGCTGAAGCTACTGTAAAATGTGTAAAACGAACGAGCCTTTTGGAGAATCAGAGTAAATACTTAACACCACTAACCTGATACACACTGACAGTACATCACTCAGTATAGTGAGTATCAGAACACAGACAATAACTGGTCCTTTCTTCTTTATGTGACATTAGTAATACATAGAGCATGATCACATGTCTGAAGTGACATCACTCTGATGTTTCAGTGGAGAGAAATGTTTCTCTCCTTTTTTTCTTGATCCGATCTGTGATGCAGAAAACATGATCCGTTACATCGCTAGCAACAGGTGAAGACTCGATCCATATAGCTGTTTTTCCCCAAAGACTGCTTCATTCCAGCCAGAAAGTTTGAAAAGCTAAGTCCAAATGGTCTTGCTTTCAAAAGTCACATTCCACAGCTCTGGTGTGGGAACATTTTGGCTTGAAACAGAATAAGTGAGGAGAGCCCATTACCATGAACAAACCGGCATGTCGACTCAAACAGCAGTTTATTGTTATTTAGGTTTTATTCATTTCCAACATTTAAACATTTTTTATATTAGAATTCCAGTGTCTTAACATTCTTAATTATGAAAGGTTAACTGCTGTTTAAAATGGTGTAATTGCATTATTATGCTTTACATTATCCTCATATCAGTGTCAGACACATAAACGCTTACAAAAAGTAGAAGTTGATACCAAATCCAACTGGATCACTACGCACCAGTGGGCAGGACAAAAAGTCCTTATTTTAAAATAGGTATGTATGTAAGGTGAGGTGAATAACACCAATGATCTGGTTATAATGGCGTCTGTCAAGTGATGGGATATTCATATTTGGCAGCAAGTGAACAGTCAGTTCTCGAAGGTGATGTGTTGGAAGCAGAAAAAATGGGCAAACGTAAGAATCTGAGATATTTTGACAAGAGCCAAATTGTGATGTGTAGACAACTGGGTCAGAACATCTCCAAAACATCAGGCGGGTCTTGTGCGGCATCCTGGTATGCAGTAGTGGTTCGTAGCTGCCAAAAATAGTCCAGTGAACCAGTTCAACTGTTCAACCAACTTCCAGGATGCCACAAGACACGTCCAAAAGGGGAACTACACAATGTTAGGCAGGTGCTTATAATGTTATGGCTGATTGGTGTATTTCTGTTAGTGGGTAAATAGTATGTAAGTCATGCTGGTGTATTCAGTGTATATTTAGTAAAAAAAAATTAACTCTCCAAGATTATAACTGATGACTGAAATTTTACACTATGTGTATGTCTTCCTGCTTAAAAGTTAAAGGAATGTTTCAAAGAAACCTTCGCACCGTTTTCCCCATTACCCTGAATGTAGGGTCAACCAGGACAGCGGTGGCTCAGCGGCTAGAGCACTGGGCTATCCCTGTGTGTGTTCACTGCACAGATGGGTTAATGGCAGAGGCCAAATTCCAGCTGTGTCCAACACTAATGGTGAACATGGGTGTCTTGTCTTATTTGGTGAGTGAGGTTTGTTTAGTTTTACACTGGAGCTATGAGGCTAATGTAAGTAAGCTAAAATCTCTACATTAGCCCCAGTGCAAAACTAAACAAACGTCACTCACTAAACCTATCCTAGTTAATTGACTACATTCAGGGTACAGGATACCATACCGAAAAACCGGTTTTGACACAAGTAATATGTTGGCGTTGTGAGATTATTTCACGTTTGAGATGAACAGCCACAGAAACAGCCCGCTGCTAAATCTAAGTCCAGTTTTTCCAGGACGAATGATCTGCAAACGACTGCAACAATCTGTACAAACCAGATGGAACGCAGAATACTTTGACTACACTTGACTGTTTTCTGTCATTTTAGCCCATGCCACCAAAACCGTGCAGGATCACGACTGGTTTGAAACGAAACAGTCACATAAACACTCCGTTTTACCAGCAAACATACACTGCAATATCTTTCTTATGATTCTTAACTAGGACTTGACAGCACGTCCAAACCTGAGTGGAGTAGGCTAATGCATGCACACCAGTTCAGATAGTGTACCGCTATATACACACTTCACACATGTGATGAGATTACACTACAGCGTTTTAAAGTAACTGGGACCTGGATGATCAGGCAGATCAGTCTGGCTGTATTAGAAGATATTGAGTCCTCATATGGGGACATTACATTTCTGCTTCTCTGCACCATGACACCATGAATTGTTATTGACCCTTTGGCCTCATATGAAGACATACTTGTTTGGCCCTAATAAATACCAAATAGGAGAAATTAAAAATGCACACCAAGCAAAAGTCTGGATCTCAGGAGGTTAAAAACACCATAAAATACTAATTTAAAACAAAAAAAGGAGGTACGAGTATTTAATTAGCAGCACGTTTTACCTAAATTGTGTTGCTGTATTATCGAATCAGGGCAATAAAACTGGGGCATCCCTAGTATTAATATACCAATGTTGAGTAGCTAAGTTAGATAGAGTTGGTATTGGCCTATAGCTGAGGATCAGATTTCGGTCTGACGCTAATAACGAGCAACACTGTGTACATTAGATTTGTCAGTGAAGTTACACAAACTAAACCCTCTGTAGGTGCCAATCAGACGTAGTGAGCTAACGACAGTGGGACATTTTTGTAGGAGAAGTCTAGAAAATGGTTTCGCTCCGCTCCAAACTGCGGAATAATTTAGTTTCTCTGAGCGCCGAACTAAGTTTGATATTTAAAGCGGCCTTATCGTTTCTCTCCACAGTCTGTGCCCCTGCCGTGCGCTAGTTAGCGTAGCGTGTACATTCCCTCTAAAATGTCAGCAGTTCTCTCTGGGCACCATTTACGTAACACCTCTTTATTTATTTAATCTTCTTATGTTATTTATTTATTTCTTTTTCGCACTGTATTGGTTTTATCTTAAGTGTGTATGGCTGGCATTGTGCCTGCGTGTGGCGGGGAGGAGGGGTGCGTCTGAGCTATACAGAGCAGCATGGTATCACACACACAACGTTATCAGCATTTTCCACTGCATCACACACACCACACACACACACACACGTAAGTCTTTAGAGTACGTCTCTATGTCTGCCTTTTTTTTTGTGACAGATATAGGGAAGGTAATCCCTTGGACAATAAATACCTTTTAACTGTATGTGAGTGTGTGCACGTGTGTGTTTGTGTGATGAACCTGAGTGTACTTTGTATAATGTGTGTGTGTGTTCGTTTCGTACTTGTTTCATCTAATACTAATTAATAACAAGTTTTTGGACTAATAAATAACAAGTATGTTCTACCCGGTTACATAAAAATAATATGCCATGGGCCCAGAGAGAGCACGATTGGCCTTGATCTCTCCAAGGTGAGTAGATGGAGATGGTGGGATTTGGAGTTAGTCCAAATTGTGGAGAAAATGGGTGAAAGATTGGATAAAATTTAAAAAGAAAAAACAAATATTGCATCAACACCTTAAAGTGAGGTTTTGGTGACCCCTCTCCCCCCTCCAAATAGAGGTATCTGACGTCTGAAGCTTTCTTTGCTTTAGAACTTAGAACTGGAGCTAAGAGGCTACTGTAGCCTCTTGAGTAATATATACAGCAATTAGCATTGCACTTAAATTATCACACACTTGCTTCAAATTGTGTGGAGTTTATTAAAAATGATTTTTACAGATATTTGTATATAAATTCCTGCAGAATGAAACAGTTCAGACGTGAACAGAGTCATTCACATGGTTTGTTGAGAAACGCCCCGTTCCAGAGAAACGTACAGAATCAGAACTGTTCACAGTGGTGGTAAATAAAACTAGACGTCTGAAGAGTTGAATGTGTCTATTTGCAAGTATGGACCATGCCCGTGGTGCTAGATCGGGAGAGCGAACTCAGGAGACTTTGGACTGTAGTTCTATAGTTCGGCTACAGGTGGATGCGTGGAAAAGAGCTGAGAAGAAGGAGGGAGCATGAACACATTTACATATGATCACCTGTTCAGTCTACAGCAGCTTAGCCCCACCCATTCATCCTACAGCAGTTCAGTGCCTCCCATTTGGTCTACAATAGTTTAGCCCCACCCATTCATCCATAGATCGGCTACAAGTGGATGCATGGAAAAGAGCTGAGAAGAAGGAGGAAGGTGACGGGTTGAATTGGGTGCCACATTGTGCGACACATAGGTGAAATGAGAGAGGAAGGTAGAGCGTGGTCCATCTCCCAAACTTTTTTTCCACAAAGCTCCCTCCCACAAATTGTTACCTCAAATGGTTATGGAATATGCTGCCTGATATCTGAGACACTGTTTTACCATAGGCGTTCAGGCCATTTCATTCATGATGAAGGGACACATGCAGAACATTGTGAATTATCCTCAAAGAAAATGTTTTCATTTATCATCATCATCAACATCACAGTTTGTAGTCATGGAGACACCTGGTTCCCATCCCATTTGCCACTGTAAAGAAATCCATATGTTTCTCGCAAGTGAACCATTGCACACCAAACTCTACTCTGGATAACAGTTTACATCTCAACCACTGAATGTTTCACAGAAAAATGTTGATTCACTCTTAAATGCCTATAAAATATGTGGTTTCTGACAATAATGGCACACTGTTATAATAATTTATCTATAAACATATACTAAAGTCAAACAAATTTCAGGCTTCAATATGGCTGCAACTGTTTTTATGCCTAGCCACTTTAGTCCATGTTCATAGATAACAGTGTGTCATACAGTGTCAGGATTTGTAGCTCCAGTGCAAACTAAAGAAGCACAAACCTCAGACGCAAAAATATCTTGGCTGATTGACTACATTTGAGATAATGGGGATATTTGTGTGATTTGCTTAAAACAGAATTGACAGTTTTTGCCCAATAATGAGGGAAATTGTGGCAGAACTTTCTTCAAACATGTCAGCAGAGTTGGGGGATTACAAGTGACTTTAATACATCATGTCTTGTTAATTGCTCCCTATTCGTTTGCAGTGGATTGTTTTGGGCGGGCTATTAGATTCTTACACAGAGAATGATTACTTCAAGTGTGATGAAGTGTGTGGGCTGACACAGTTCTTCACAGACCTTCTCACCCCAGCTGAACAGAAAGCTTCATTTGGTACTTCCACCAGCATGAAATAATTTCAAACCATCTTTTTTTCTGAATGTGGAAAACTGAGGACTAAAATGAAACACTTTCTGCTCAGGGTTTTCAGGGTCAGTAAACTTGTTTTAGAGAATGTCCATTCTTTTAATGGTGGATTCTCAGCCTGGAGCATCCCATGAAATGTCTGAAGAATGAGCAGCATTTTGTTTTACTTTATTTCACCTTTCACTGGATCATACACACACACACACACACACAAACATTCATGCATGAAATGAAAATAGGCCTTTTGACTATGCTCTGTAACATTCATTCCCAACTCCATTCATGGAAACTGCAAAAAGGCTGCAAAAATAACACAAAAACCGTATGGTTGTGATGTCAAAGCCATGAACACATTTACATATGACCACCTGTTCGGTCTACAGCAGCTTAGCCCCACCCATTCAGCATACAGTGCTTTACAACATTGTTGCCCACCCTTTTAGCCTGTAGAAGCTTGGCCTCACTTGCTCAACCTAAATAGTCACACCCTTTCAGCCTTCAGCTGTTTAACCCCTCCCATTCATCCTATAGCAGTTTAGCACCTCCCATTTGGTCCACAATAGTTTAGCCCTACCCATTCATCCTACAGCCGTTTAGCCCTACCCATTCATCCTACAGCCGTTTAGCCCAACCCATTCATCCTACAGCAGTTTAGCCCCACCCATTCATCCTACAGCAGTTTAACACCTCCCATTTGGTTTACAATAGTTTAGCCCTACCCATTCATCCTACAGCAGTTAAGCCCCACCCATCCTTCCTACAGCAGTTTAGCCCCTCCCAATAATCCTACAGTAGTTTAACCCCTGCTCCTTCATTCTACTGCAGTTTAGCACCTCCCATTCGGTCTACAATAGTTTAGCCCCACCCATTCATCCTACAGCAGTTTAGCCCCTCAAAATAATTCTACAGTGGTTCAGCCCCGGCTCATTCATCCTACAGCAGTTTAGCCCCTGCTCAATCGTCCTACAGCAGTTTAGCCCCTCCTATTCATATTACAATTGTTTAGTCCCGCTCATACAGCCTACAGCAGATACAGTTAATGAGTAGAAGGAGTCCTCATTAGCAATAATAAACCTAATGCAGAGTGAAGCATTCAGGTCAAGTGTGAAGGTGCTGTAAACAGATTGTATAGAGGAAAAATCTAGGAGACACACCAGTGACTGTTGTGAGACTAGTGAAACAGAAAAAGATTTGATGGACAAGCGATTATGTAACGACTGTTTTTAAAACAAATTGCCTATCGTAAACGAATCATTCGGCGACGGAAAAGCTAATTAAGTCAGAGCAACTCGGTTGTCCTCCAGCAGTCATTTCCTGAAAAGATCCAAGCGTTCCTCCTGTTTGCTCCTGTTTACGGCAGACGCTGATAATAAAACACGGTCGCTCTGGGACAGCCGAGTAGGTGGGTGATTAAAAACAGTGTGTATAATCCCACTAACGCCGAGAGACAGTAGTGACAGAACTGTGAGTGTTATGTGTAGAAGTGGCCTGTAGTTACGTGACAGGTTATAAACAGGTTATCATTTTGTATAGACATAATTTGATCTAGGAAATTGTCTTACAAGCTTACTTGATTTGCCCTCTGATCATTTATACAGTATGAGTGCTGCAAGCACTAATTGTTCCAGACTAGCTTTTTAAAAAAGTCATAGGATGAAAAGGAATATCTATCAGAATAAACAAAAAAAACAATTACAGCCATACATGCAAGGTTGAAACCAAGTCTATCAAATTAGAACATCCTTTAATGAACAAACTAAATGAAACTGATTATATGAAATTGTCTCCTCAGCAAAAAGTGTACCGAACTTCACCCAGTCTGAGAATTAGCTGGCGTCAGCCCATGCTTTTTATTCATTATGTTGTTTCAGCCCAACGTTTTCATATTTTCTCTTGTACATTTATAATAGAAGTGCTGAGAGCAGGGCCAGCAGCTGTAGATCAGGTGTGGCAAAGGTCCCGCAGTTTCTAACCTGGACTAAAGCCATCGTCCCACAAATGCAAGTCAAAACTAGTCTACAGTGTTCATAGTGTCCAATAGACACATTAAAGGTGAATCCTGAAATTTCATAATGTCTGCATAATCAAATGGCTGAAAGTGGTTTGGTGTGAAACACGCTGAGTCAGAATTGTACACAGTGGTGGCGAATAGAAATAGATGTCTGAGGAGTTTAATGTCTCTAAAAGCTCCTTGACAGAAAGTAATTCCATCAAATGGTTATGAATACTCTGCCTGATGCTCGAGGCACTGATTTACCATAGTTTTAAGAAACATTTTGCCCAAAATATATAAAACCTATAAAAGGTATGTGCAGGGTATTGTGCAGCAAAAGAGTCCTTAAAATTGTATGTGTTCAGATTTGTCACTATTTTACCCTTATCAACATCACATAGACCACTCAGAAGACATGTGTAGGTTCATTGGTCATTTTGGATGGTAAATAAAATGGCTATATTTACATTTACATTACATTTAAGGCATTTAGCAGACGCTCTTATCCAGAGCGACTTACAAAAGTGCTTTGCTGTTTACTCAAGAATAACCTCAGCTGAATAGCTGAATCTCAGCCTGAATAGGCTAAAAATTCAAAGATACCTCTAAGTTTAGACACTACTAAACACAAGTCAGAAGGGTGACCACTCTGCTATTCGCCCAAATATTCTCTTAAGAGGTGGGTCTTCAGTCTGCGTTTGAAGACAGTGAGCGACTCTGCCGTTGTTCCACCACTTTGGTGCAGGACAGAAAAAAGCCTGGATGCTTGTCTTCCGTGGATTTTGAGGGATGGCAGGTTGAGCCGAGCCGTACTTGAAGCTCAAAGGGCTCTTGGTGCGGATCGGCTTTTGACCATTGCCATCAAGTATGGAGGAGCTGGTCTGTTCTGGGCTTTCTAGGCCAGCGTCAAGGTTTTGAATCTGATGCGGGAAGCAGCTACAGGAAGCCAATGAAGAGAACGCAGCAGTGGAGTGACATGGCTGAATTTAGGAACCTCAGCTATATTTGTGTTGTAGTCATGGTGACCACTTGTTCTTATCACCTGGGGCACTTCTAAGGTTTTTGGGCTCCATGTAAAGAAAAGATTACACTGGGCCCCACAACTCTAACAATTCTGGCAAAATATTAATTGAATACATTTTTAGGGCTCCTGTTAGTCACAGACCCTAAGACTGGTCTCCATTTCTCTTCACTGTAGAGAAATGGAGAAGACTGTTAGTTGATAATTACTATTTTGGGGTTCCTAAGTAGCACATCGATCTAACATGCACTGATTAATGGATTATGGACGATTCTGATTTCTTTACAGAATTCTTTTCATGTGGGAGACAAGCATTCTTTGAAACCTAAAGCCTAAACCATGTGGGATAAATGACCACATGCAAAACACTTGCTCATTTCCAATACTTTTCTATTAACTCAATATTATTTTCTCATTTACTGGTCAAAGTGGCATTTTAACAACAACAGTCATAACGTTAAAACAACTTGCTTAATACTGTACAGCTTCCTATTGCCAGAACAGCTCTGAAGGTGTCCTGTGGTATCTGGCACAAAAGCAATCACCAGATCACAAAATCCTGTATGTTGTAAGTTGGGCCTCCAAACATTGCATCAGTGAGCCTTATGTACCCATGACCCTGTTGCCAGTTCACCGGTTGTCCTTTGTTGGAGCATTTTTGGTAGGTTCTAAGAGTTTGGAGTGTTTGGAGAGACTCTGACCCGGTTGTCTAGCTATCACAATTTGGTTGTTGTCAAAGTTGATCAGATCCTCACATTTGCCCATTTTTCCTACCTCCAACATCAACTTCAAGAACTGACTGTTCACTTGCTGCCTAATATGAATATCCCTTCCATTGACCGGTGCCAGTGTTATTCACCTCACCCGTCTGGTGTACAGCACAAGTACACTGCTTCAGGTTATTTATAAAACTGCAGCTCAGAATAAAAAAAATACAGAGAAAACATTCGTAAAAACTGGTGAAAAATGAACTGTAGCTGAACTAATGAACACAAACCAACAAAACCGCAAGGAATGCAGCGAATCTTCGCCCCCACGGCTACAACATGCTTGACTATGACCTTCACCTTCAGGTTTAATCAACTCTTTAATAAAGAGCTTACGCTCTCCTAAGACATCAGGCTCCGAGAATTTAAAACACCCTGGATGTTAAGAGAATCATCACTTCTCCAGACTAAACATTAACAGGTAAATGCGGAACCATGTTTTGAGAGAATTACCACAGGACACCATGTAAATTTAATCCCAAGGCTTCAAAGCCCAAATAGGCCTTTTAACCACTGTTGTGATTAGACTAGTTAATCAGGAGGACATAATGATAATAAAAAGACCTCAACAAGATCGAGAAAGATTAGTACCAGAATGTTTACATGACGTGGTCACATGAACATAATTTGTGTCCAAACGACCACTGTTTTTTATTTCAGTTTGGGGCGGCTAGCAGAGGATCTCTGTCAGATACATGCACTTAGATTAAGGGGGTGGGAGGAAATCGGAGCAACCAGAGGAAACCCAGGTAGACACAGAGAAAGCACAACAACCCCTCATAGACAGTGACCAGAGTGAGGCCTAAACCCACAACCTCAGGCCCCTGGAGCTGTGCGGCACACACACTACCTGCTGCTATCTAGCTACCACTATGCCACCCCTGAGTATAGTGAATTTTGAACTATGAATTATTTTACACAAAGAATAAGAAAATAATGAGGTAATATAATGGGATGACCGCTACTTGTTACTATGCAGTTTATTTAGATACTCTACATCTCAAGTACAGTGGGTCCAGACAGTTGTTCAGAGCTCTTGAAGATGCTGAGGAATGTTGTTAATATCGGAAAGTTTAATTTAGGAATATTATGAATTTTTAAAATGCTGTGGGTAACATGATGTTGCAATTACTGGGAATGCTGCTGGTGAGCCAGCCCAGCCCATTTACACAACACGATGAGATGAGAAAAGTTAAGCAACAGGACATGAGCTGTATTGGTTATGAACCTTCTCTGACTTTAGAAGCAGCGCTGGCGTAGTGGCCGCACATCGCTTCTGGGATGCTCTGCTCATACAGGCTGTGTGAACACTGTACCATCACATGGGAAATCAGCCTTAGACTGTGATTGAGAGCGCAACAAATTATGCCAATTATCTCTGGGAGCAAGAGGAAGTCTTGTGAGCGCAAGACTAAAAAATTGCTCCCACTCAGACATCTAACATATATTTTTAATACAGCATACATCTCTATACGCAATATAAAAAATACAGTTTCTGTTCCAAACGAACCATGAAATGAAGCTAAATCACAAATCAAAGGAAGACCACATCAGACTCATCAGATAGGAGACACATCGTTTAAATACTAAACTAAGTGTAACTAAATGTGACCCACCGCAACCCTGACCAGAAAAAAGCGTCAACAAGCCAGCACTGACATATTCAGTGATAATGTTGATATACTGATGCTGGGTCAAAGGCAGGCACATGTCACGGTGTCTGGGCAGATGCCGGTGAGGCGAGTCAAGGGAGGTGGTGTTGCCATGTACAGAGGTTATCCAACAGGTCAGCCCAGCCCAACCCTGCTTCCCCTCTAATAAAAGTGGTAAAATAAATAATAAATGCTGCACTTGCTCCAGCGTATAGTATAGGTGGCTGAGAAGATCATCGGGGTCTCTGTTTCCTCTGTCGTGGACTTCTATACCACACACACACACACACACACGCGCGCCACACACACACTCACACAAAAAGGCCTTTAGACTCCTCCTTGCCCAAAAGTGAAAGAGAGAACATAATTTCACAGAGTTGTACATCTCTCTTTTTTATATCTGTCCTGCCGTTACCCTTAGAAAAGCATATCATGTTGTAAGCATGGTGTAGTACCTTTATATTTAGTATATTTATTTAGTAATTTACAGCCATCTAGTTGTTAGTCATTTTATACTGTAGGTATTCATTGTGGAAGTTCTGCTTTCTACTTGGGGGTTGGGGATGGGGGGTTGCATGCCAGATATCAATTTTAGAGTTTAAGGAAATACAAACATGTAAATGTGCTTAACACTCATACTTTTTAATCGGAATCTGAGTAGCCTGGAGCTACAGATAGAGGGTGAGCTCTGTATTGTTGGAAGATGAAATGCCTCTCTTCTTGTGTGTCCCACTCTGGGGCGTGCCCTGCGGCTTGCTCCATCTCTAAGCACGCAGCTCTCTAAATCTCAGCACTCACCAGGCTTCTGTTTGCCGCCAGCCGCTTACGCTCACCCACCCGCTGCTGGCATGTTCTCATCCATAATGGATGAAAGGTGCCACTGGAAGAGTTCTATCGGTGCCTGATCACCTGACCTACCCTTTTACACATTGAATGTAATCAAGCACTGTGGTCCTACAAGGAGAGAGAGAAAGACAGAGAGGATGAGTGACAGAGAGAGAAAGAGTACATGAAGGAGTGATTGGGAGGCAATCAGTCAGAACTGCTGTAAGGGATTGATAATGACAGGTCTGTCTGAGAGGCATATGGAGTGAAGAACAGTAGAGCCTTAGACACGAAAATGTTGGAAATGATGGACATTTCCAGATATTATTTTTGGGAATGTTCCCATAGGTTTGGGGACATCATAACTGGTAAAACAATGTAAAAGTTTTGTCAATGAAAATATAATGTATGTGATATTTTTGAAAAAGCTGTAGTTTACTGCAGAATGCAGGATGATTAGGCAGTAAATGGCAGATATGTAAAAGGTACTGAAATATTGTAAAAAATATGAATCTCAAACTGGTTAAAAGTCTTTTAATTAAAGTGCAATAACAAAATTAAACATGTTGACACATGACATTCACAACATTTATGGAGGTATAATGTGTAATTTTAGTGCAGGCCATCCCATACAACATGTTCTAACAATACGGCTATTGAAAAGGGCATAAACTGTGAAGCCTGTGTGAAGCTGTGTAGACCATCACTCTTTTGTTCCCCAACCAACACTAATCATACAGCAAATCCATACATCAAAATGGGTCAAGGTCAGATAGATAGATAGATAGATAGATAGATAGATAGAGAGCTGTAGATAGAGCGAGACAGCTGTAGGTTGATAGAGCTGTAGATAGGTAGAGAGCTGTAGATACATAGAGAGCTGTAGATAGGTAGAGAGCTGCAGGTTGATAGAGAGCTGTACATAGGTAGAGAGCTGTAGATAGAGAGAGACAGCTGTAGGTTGATAGAGCTGTAGATAGGTAGAGAGCTGCAGGTTGATAGAGAGCTGCAGGTTGATAGAGAGCTGCAGGTTGATAGAGAGCTGCAGATAGATAGAGAGCTGCAGATAGATAGAGAGCTGCAGGTTGATAGAGAGCTACAGATAGGTAGAGAGCTGTAGATAGACAGAGGGCTGTTGATAGATAGAGAGCTGTAGGTTGATAGAGAGCTGTAGGTAGATAGAGAGCTGTAGGTAGACAGAGAGCTGTTGATAGATAGAGAGCTGTTGATAGATAGAGAGCTGTTGATAGATAGAGAACTGTAGGTAGATAGAGAGATGTAGATAGACAGAGAGCTGTAGATAGATAGAGAGCTGTAGATAGATAGAGAGCTGTAGATAGACAGAGAGCTGTTGATAGGTAGAGAGCTGCAGATAGGTAGAGAGCTGCAGATAGATAGACAGCTGCAGATAGGTAGAGAGCTGCAGGTTGATAGAGAGCTGCAGATAGGTAGAGAGCTGCAGATAGGTAGAGAGCTGTAGATAGGTAGATAGAGAGCTGTAGGAAGATGGAGAGCTGTAGATAGGTAGAGAGCTGTAGATAGTTAGAGTGCTGTAGATAAGTAGAGAGCTGTAGGTTGATAGAGAGCTGTAGGTTGATAGAGAGCTGTTGATAGATAGAGAACTGTTGATAGATAGAGAACTGTAGGTAGATAGAGAGCTGTAGATAGACAGAGAGCTGTTGATAGATAGAGAGCTGTAGATAGATAGAGAGCTGTTGATAGATAGAGAGCTGCAGATAGGTAGAGAGCTGCAGATAGATAGAGAGCTGTAGATAGACAGAGAGCTGTTGATAGACAGAGAACTGTAGATAGATAGAGAGCTGTAGATAGACAGAGAGCTGTTGATAGACAGAGAACTGTAGATAGACAGAGAGCTGTAGATAGACAGAGAGCTGTTGATAGATAGAGAGCTATAGATAGAGAGAGAGAGCTGTAGGTTGATATAGCTGTAAATAGGTAGACAACTGTAGGTTGATAGAGAGCTGTAGATAGGTACAGAGCTGTAGGTTGATAGAGAGCTGTAGGTTGATAGAGCAGTAGGTTGATAGAGCTTGTAGAGTGAGTTGTAGATATATACAGAGTTGTATATAGACTTGTAGATGTATCATTTTTATTACATATTTTTTTAATCGATGTTCATTTCAAAAATGCTATATGTAAGTTTATGATGTTAGGGTATATTTATATTAACATGCTGAAGCTGTAGTTGGGGACGGTAGTTGGTAATTTAGTTATTGTCAATATGAATTTAAGCCTCTTATGCAAAATGCAATTACTGGAATGATGTGTTAAAAGTCAATGGCCATGTGTAATTAACTTAAACGAGTCAGCAGTGAAATGAAGGAAAATATGCTCACAATTTATTTGGGCCTCTTGTTTCGAAGCATCATGCCTCCCAGCAAACCTTGTCAGTCTCTAAAATCAGAGCTCCGCTGCTCATTGTGATTTTGTTGGTGGGATTTGTAACCTGGGAACTTTTTATCAAACACTCATCTCCTCGTTTGGCACAGGTTTATGACAGCAGCTTGTGAGTGATGAGCTTTAAAATGTCTCGAGGAGACAGCAGCTGGCACGCGTGATGGAGTTCGAGTCAAGCGGTGTGACAAATGCAGGTCATCCATCACTAGTCGGAAACTTAAAATAGATTTAGCGCTAGCGATTACAACTGCTTTAAAATAGATGTAGCATTAGTGCTGAGCACTAAGGCATCTGTTGCTATAGCAGGGAGCTTTCATGGTTTGGAAAAGTCTCAGTTACCTCAGTATATTGTTCCTTTGTTCCAGGGTTTTAGTATTGAGCAGGTGGGTATACTGTGCATTATATTTTCTTAATACTTTTATGTCATGTTACATTTCTTACATTTTCCAGAAGAACAAACATACTTTTGACTCTATATGTTTTCATTCTTCAAAATGCAAAATAAAATATATATTCTATTATTAATAATATTATTATTATAGCAAAGGCCAGTATTGCCCACTAGTCACTGCAAAGTACTCACACTTTCACTATAGTACCGTTTCTCAGCTTTTTAAATTGGGTTCTATTATGATATAGTATCCATGCTTTTACTATAAAACAGTTTCTGTTCTTTTACTTGAGTTAGATTGTGATGCAGTACTCATACCTACACTATAGTACAGTTTCTGCTCTTTTAATTGAGTTAGATTGTGATACAGTACCCATACTTACTCTATAGTACAGTTTCTGCTCTTTTAATTGAGTTATATTGTGATACAGTACTCATACTTTCACTATAGTCCAGTTTCTGCTCTTTTAATTGAGTTATATTGTGATACAGTACTCATACTTTCACTATAGTTCACTTTCTGCTCTTTTGATGGAGTTAGATTGTGATACAGTACTCATACTTACACTATAGTACAGTTTCTGCTCTTTTGATGGAGTTAGATTGTGATACAGTATCATACTTCCTCTATAGTTCAGTTTCTGCTCTTTTAATTGAGTTATATTGTGATACAGTACTCATACTTTCACTATAGTACAGTTTCTGCTCTTTTGATGGAGTTAGATTGTGATACAGTACTCATACTTACACTATAGTACAGTTTCTGCTCTTTTGATTGGTGTAGATTGTGATACAGTACTCATACTTTCACTATAGTACAGTTTCTGCTCTTTTGATTGAGTTAGATTGTGATACAGTACTCATACTTTCACTATAGTTCAGTCACTGCTCTTTTGATTGAGTTAGATTGTGATACAGTATTCATACTTTCACTATAGTACAGTGTCTGCTCTTTTAATTGAGTTAGATTGTGATACAGTATTCATACTTACACTATAGTACAGTGTCTGCTCTTTTAATTGAGTTATATTGTGATACAGTATTCATACTTTCACTACAGTACAGTCACTGCTCTTTTAATTGAGTTAGATTGTGATACAGTACTCATACTTTCACTACAGTACAGTTTCTGCTCTTTTAATTGAGTTAGATTGTGATACAGTACTCATACTTACTCTATAGTACAGTTTCAGCTCTTTTGATTGAGTTAGATTGTGAATTATAGTACCCTGTAATTTAGATAAATAATAAACACAATAAACACAGCATTGATTACTTTCTTACAGTTTCAGCATCTGTATACTGACTTCTATTTAATGTTACGTACAAGCCAAAAGGTTTCCAGTTTTTTTCCAGCACACATTAAAATGATCATCCACAGTGACCAGTTGTATGACACAATGAATTACTGGAGCTCATATGATTCGTATGATTTTATTACTAGAGTTAGATAAAAGCTATTTTAAGAGACCTCATGAACTGCATTACACACTATCAACTGCATTCAGTATCATTCTTGCAGGTAATAAAAGGTTTATTCACTTTTATTCCACATCGTAGTATACCTAATCATTCATTACATTCATACCATACCTTCATTACAGAAAATACTAGAAAATGTTCCCCTCTCTTTCTCTACCCTCCCACCTTTATTTTTCACACACACTCACTATGTCATTATGTGTGCAGTTAGATCAGCAGCTGTTGACTGTTATTTAGAGAGAATAGGCTCGTGCAGGTGTGTGTTTGAGGCACACACGCAAGCTTCCACATGCTCTTATATGGTCATATCTGACGCTTGTGTGTGTGTGTGCTCATGTGAGGAATGTTTGTAGGCTTCAGTGTTGGACATTGTGTGTGTTTTGTGTGGAAAGGCTGGGATCACGTTCATGCTGTCAGCTCGAAGTTTGAGTCCAGCAGTGAAATCAGATATGCACCCTCAAGCATAACTGCCCTGTACTGAGCAATGCTGTCATGCTGCTATTAGATGATCAAACTGTCAGACTTGTCTTACAGCCAATTAAACACTAGGGCTTATTCATTTTTACTAATGACTGTTCATTCTTTACATCACATTGTGCTTACAACAAGCTTTGTAGCCTAACATTCGTCCTATTGTGTTTAAAACAAATACAGTATGGCCTAAAATTTATCTGGCTGTGATTAACACAAATACAATATAGTCTAATGTTCAGCAAACTGTGTTTAAAACAAATACAATGTAGCCTAATGATCATCATGCTGCTTAAAACAAATACAACATGAGAAAGAATACAAAATCTTAAAAAGTTGAAAGCTGGAGTGCTAAAATGTTGCCTACACTATATTATGAAAAAGTGCTGAACTTTGGGAACATTTTGGGAACACTTGAGCTGAAGACTGACATTGAACACATGAAATGTTTAAAAATCAATATGCGGGTTTCCAGCATGAACCCAAAGCAGCAGCACCTCAGTGTGAGCGCTGTGGGTTTGTGAGTTTGACGTTCAGCATTACTCTCTTCTGTCTCCAGAAAACTCCTACGCACATCCCTGCTCACCCAGCTGGAGCAGCACAGCAGCGGGTTAATCACCAAAACACATTAACTGAGCTACTGCATTCCGTAGTAATTTCAGTGTAATCACAATGCTTCAGAAGACTGAGATCATCTGTAAGCACCTAGCAGAGGTTCAGACAGTAGTAGTGGTAGCAGTTTTTATTCTTGGGTTGAGTGTAGACACTACTATGTGGTGGTTGATATTGGAAATAAAGGAAAAATAAAAAAGTAATACTCATACAGCAATAATCATTATAAAAGTGTACTTGTCACTTTGTATCTTGTATTACATACAGAAGACAGTAAGATGGTAACAGTAAATACTGCAAAAGAACTCATTCTGAGAGCTCACTGACAGATTCAAAACCAACAGAATCCTTTGTTTTTCGGTGTTCTTTGCTCTACAGTTTGTCCGTTCAACAAACTGATGCAAGAACAATTGGGCAAACAGTGTAGAAGTAAATGCTTTATGCACACAAATAAATAAAAGACTAATAAACACTCTGTATCAGTAATACTGATGAATCCACACAATGGATTTGATTATAGTTTCGATTTCTGTTGTGTTTGCTAAGACAGTGCTAGATTAATCCACCCCTCTTATAGGACAGCAGACAGCCAATATATGTCATATTTTTTCCATTAATTATTATTACAAGAACAACAAGAAAAAAGTCCAAAACAAAAGTTACAGCACTCTGTACACGGGCACTCGCAATGTAAATAGTACTACTATTATTATTATTATTATTAATATTAATAATAATAATAATAATAATAATAATAATGATAATATAAATAACAATATTTGTTGTTGTTGTTGTTCCTATTCCTACAGCATATTTGATACATACTAGTGCAGGTCTAAGGGCTTTAGAAGAGTGTGTGACTGACTGTAATAGAGGTTGTGTGATGAGGTATGTACATTGTGTTGAATGGTATGAGTGATGGGAACAGAACTGTGAGTGTGTGTGCAGTATATGGATATAAAAAACGCATGCTGTGAGTGATGTGTGCCTATTATACAAACATAAAATGCATGTGGCGAGTTGTGTGTGTGTGTCTGAGTGAGTGATAGGAACAGAAGTGTACCCAAACAATAAATAGATGTATAAAACTGAAGGCTGCAAGAATCTTTAAATTGGTAAGTAAGTAAGTAAATAAATAAATAAATAAAACTTACATTAAGTACACACATCTCTATTGCATGCACATGCGACTCTTAATGGAACCACAAATGGTGTGGTTGTTCAGTGGCATTGCTGGAAGAACCTTTAGAAGCAATCATCCTTTATTTGTAAGATGATTTGGCCCTGTATTGTAGCTCTTTCAACTAACATTCCAGGCTGAAGCACTCCATATAGTGTGTGTGTGTGTGTGTGTGTGTGTGTGTATGTGGCAGGTCAATCTGGTAGTGAGTGAGTAATGCAGTAATTTGTCCCCATGTTAAATGGTAAGCTGCCAACCAGAATTTACATCTGCTTTTCCTGGTAGCCCAGCTCGGCAAGAAGAAGCTGGAATGAGCTCCATTATTTACGCACCACACATCAGTTCAGTAGTGAGAAGTAGAGAAGGTGATTTGGGATTTGCCAAACAATAAGACAGAAGAGGCAGAAGGTGTAGCGTCTGAAATGCTGAAGACCATTAAGAGATATTTTATTCATGCATTAAAACAGGTATCTAATATTTTCAGAATGGTTATATCCCTAATGTAAGCGACAGTTTACATTATTTAAGAATGTTCAATGTTTAAGTGTTTTCAGTCTGCTTTCAAGAATTCCTCCTTGACTGGTGCACATAGGAAAAGACCTGACCTGTATGGAGTTCTGGAATTTATCTAGTGATAGATCCTTTTATTAAAGAGTAGAACAATGTTGTAGGTTTTACAAGTACTGTGGTTGGAAATATATTTTTTAGAGAACATATGTAAATGTTGAGAAAACTGGATTTGGGCAATATTGCAAATGTTGGGTATGTCTTTAGAATAATGTAATTGTTATGGTTGGTAATATTGCAAACTACAAAATGCTGTGATTGGGAATACTGCATTAGAGAAAAGTACAAATTAAGTACAAATCTCTATTGCACACGTGACTCTTAATGAGACCAAAAAGTGTATGGTTCTTTAATTGCATTGCTGGAAGAACCTTTATTTGTAAGAGTGTTTGGCCCTGTATTGTAGCTCTTTCAACTAGCATTCCAGGCTGATACACTCCATATAGCTTTAGTATAAGTGGGCGGGGCTAAACTGCTATAGGATAGGTGGATATATGTGTAACTGCATTGTTTTTTCGTGAAAACAAAAATTGAGTCATTCAATTCAAAAGGGGCAATTTTTGCAACTTAATTTTAACATACAGAATGGAAAATTATGTTTTTTTTCCAAGATATGAGCCCTTAATAACCATTATAAAGAACATCCAACTCTTAGATTTCCAAAAAGTGAATAAAATTGGTTGTTCATATGGACCCTTTAGCTTTTGAATGTGGAACAAAAAGAAGCGCCTGAAATGTATGTGTGAGTGGTAGCGACAGAAGCCAAGTTGGTAGAGGGAGTAATGGCTAATGCAGTGATCTGTCCCCCTGCTAACGAGCCTTTGTAATCGTACAGCACGCACAGGAGACACAGCGAACCTTCAGTGTTTCATCCTGCCAATTCCTGGCCCAGCAGAGAGAGATGGAAAGCCAGATAATGGAAGGGGTAATTTTCACCACTGATGTGTCTGGTATAAAATAAGCGTGTGAAATTGTCTCTGCAGCAGCGATGAGGGAAGCTGCAGAGTGGCCAGTGATGTAGAAGGATGAAAGCCGTTCATCATTACTGACACTCTGGTCCCAGAGAAATCTTCCCCAGGTGACAGCTCACACCCTTTTTCGCCGAAGAGTTCCTGCGTTAAGTTTTTGAAGGTTAGGGGTAATTACGTTCCTTAAAGGTGTCTGCTGTCCTTAAGAAAATCAAGTTGCTATGGAAACTGATGTCCACCAAAGTTAGAATCAAGATTCCAGTACCAGAATCCGACAAAGCACAGAGCAGGGGGGTAACCTAGGGTTGGACCAGACATTCAGAGGGGATCTGGAGGCATGCAAAATACATCACAATTACTTTTAACAGCATGTTTAGTTAATAATATTATTATTATTAGTGATTTTTTATCAAGACACATTGTTGCAGACTAAAGCCTCAGGTTGGGGGAAAACTACTGGCTTGGCTAACACGTTCAGAGAAGGCTTACTGCTACCTCTGTAATGTCAGCTAATATACATTAGAAATGGGGAGAGGGACGGCCCTCCTACCCACCCAGGGTCTCTTGTATGAAGACATGAAGACTTTCCATGATGTCATCTGCCACAACTGTAAACTGATTTTCACCAAATGTACTTAGTTGAGGCCCCTATGTGGTGCAGTCGTCTAAGCATTGGCCCTATAATCGTGTAAAACCCAGGTTCGAACCCCTGGCATGCCACAGTTGGCCTCTCTGGGACTCAGCTAGACAGCTGAAACACAACTGGGTGTTCCAAACAAGACAACTGACCCCAAACACACATCAGAGGTGGCCTTCACACAGTCCTGTACCTATCGAAAACATGTGGGCTGTGCTTAAAAGTTGTGTCTATGCCAGAAAAACCAACTAATAAATATGGACTAAAGCATTTACACTATGGATAGCAGATGCTACTGTTGTTTTTAGCTATGCTAATATACTTATGCATATGTTTATAGATAACAGTGTCATACATCCATACAGTGTCAAAAACATATAAGCAATGTGATGATTTAGGCATGCAGTTTAATGCTAATTAGTGGAGCTTCCATTAGCTAACAGCTAGCCTCAAGCAGTACGATGCAGTTGCTCAAGTTGCAGTTGCAGTCAATTGACTACATTTGGAGTGTGTAGGGAAATTGTGTACGTTTTTTCATTGAACAGTTCCTTTATTAGTTTTCTGCTCTGTTTGCAACAGCTGATTCAGTACTTCTAGGAATAAATAAAAAAAGAAGTGTGCCTGCGTAGCCATCTCATTAGCAGTCTCTGTTTGTCCTCAGCCTTCAAAACACAGCGACTAACTCCACTCAACTGACAAATTTAACTCCGCCGAAAGCCCTCTGTTATCCAGTTCGCAGCTCACTCCAGACAGATGTGCCGAGTCAGCGGCAGAGAAAGCAAAGAGTCGCAGGCCGGGATCGTCGCACACTGTGTGCCACTTTTACCAAAAACATCCATCAGCCAGCAAGTCAGGGCAGCATAGCAAAAGGTTTCTATGTCCCTAGAGAGAACAGATTTCTATATAAAACTTTTGAGATCAGATGTAATCTCCACAGAGGCAGTATAGAATCCCTGCACTCACAGCACTCTCCTGCATATATCATGTTCTGGATTAAATGGATTTTCAGTGAATAACTGGGAGGGGCTTTGTGAAGTAGGCCTGAAAGAAATGCTAATGGATGAAAGCCAAGCAACTAAGTTGCATTGCATCAATGAAATGAATGTGTTAAGAGGTGCTATTTGCTTTCATTTGTTGCCACATTAGCATTTCTGATGGAACTTTATTCTGTCCTCTTGTTTGTTCTCTCTGTCTCTGTCCCTTTCTCGCCTAGTAGCTCTCAAAGGATATGACAATTATGAGCAGTGGTCATTAATATGCAAAATCAACACCTCAGTAATGAGCTGTTTTTCACAGTCAACAACACATTATACAAAACTGAATTATTGGTTTTATACACTTCGCAGTTGTGTATTGTATTGTCTACCTGAACACCAAGCTGCTGTACTTATTACTTGCACCTCATTGGCATATCATCGCTGTTCAGCGAAAAACATGTATCTTAAAAATGGTGACTTTACAGGAAAAGACAAAAATGTCATGCCTTTGAATGGAAGTCAATGTAAAATAAGAGTCTATTCTGAGCTATTTAAAGCATTTCTTCTTTCTTATAATTCATCCAGAATTATTTACAGTGTACAGAGCAGCTACAGAGTTCAAATGACAGAGGAAACTCTGTCCTGAAAATGGACCAAAAAAGTGGGGTGCGTGTTTTTCATTGGACAGCAGTGACATGTGATGCTGTTTACAACACCAGACTTGGTCGACCTCAGCATTACTGTACTCCATTTACATGCACAACACGTCGCTGCTCTACATATTTATTTATTGTATTTGTTATTTATATAATTTGAATTATTATGCCCTTTATTCACCCAGCCTTCATGCACACATTTGCACATGTACATGCGCATGTTTGTATGTATTGTCTTTTGCACCCTGTCTCGTGTCTTGCCTGTTGTCGTTGCACTGTTGTCCCACGTCTTAACCTATTACTGCACTGGAGAATTAGCCTATCAGTGTTTGGAATGTACTGTACAACCCTGTATTGGATATAATGCAGACAGTAAAGTGAAGTAATGAACTGGACTAAAGAACTCTTGAGAAACCCCCTTTTCTAAAGAGTGCATAGCAGGAAAATGATATGACCCATAGCCAGGGGGTTGAGAAACCGGTTTTGGACGTTTTGATTTCAGATTGACCTTCAAGCGCCAAACAATCTGCCAGACAAATCGACTGAAGTTTCCAGTCTCGTTAGAAAACTCCAACACTAATGATTAGCTGAGTCATCTGTTTAATTGCCTGCTGCTGCCTGATTGTTTTGGGCCTGTCTGGGTGTGCTAATTGACTGCGCTAACTGAAAAGCGAGTTTATTGAGGTGGAGAAATGAAGCAGTGGGTGGATTTTGTGGCGAGCACAAAAAAATAAACACTCAGAAAATGCTAACGTATCATAGTTGACATCTAATCCATCATGTGTTTAAAAGCTTAGCGGTTGGTTGACAGCATTGTGTGCCGGCACCCTCACAGCTCACACTCAACACAAACACACGCCTCTCTAGGCCATGCGTCATAAAATAGGTCATTTGATAGCGTTAGTCTATTTTTTTGTTGTTGTTGGTGGTTTTAACCAATGGTATCCTTGGCCGGTTATTTGAAGGTTTTGGCCCAAAGCGCTGAGGGAGGAAACAGCAGTGGTTAAAAGAGCTGCCATCTCTTTGAATTTATTTCAAGTGGTTCTTCGTCCTCACAGCTTCCCTCCTGGAGCTCTTTTCTCTACACGTCATTACTCTCCTTTGTGAGCTCTTCAGAGTGACTCTCCAAACTGGAGCCGGTGTGAAATTACTTTACTGCTATTTGACTCCGTATTATACGTTTATGTAACCTTGCAGGCCCCATGGCTCGAGGCATAGCAGGCCCAGCAGTTTGTGGTCGCCTGTTTGTTTGTTAAGTATTGTCATTTCTCTTTTTTTTTTTTTTACACACTCGCTCGTTTTGTGGCAGAGTTGAAAGCCAAATTTAGTGCGCAAACACATTCTGCAGCACCAGCCTGGGCCATGCCAAAGCCTCATTTAAATACAGTATTAAACACGTCCTCACAGAAACTGTGCAGTCTGTACAGTTTTGCTTTAAACCAGCGGTGTGTCTTTATGTGCCTTCAGCTCACTAACTAGCAAGCTAACAGTGAGCAGTCACGTTACAGATGGAGCGATTTTTCAACCTTCAGTCAGCAAATCGAATGTTATGGGTTTGCAATACTGAGTATTTTTCTGCTTTGTCCTATAAACAGCTTTACCCAGCATTTCTTTAGGTCTGTACAGGGGTCAATGATTTCTGCTGCTAGAGTCAACACTTGTGTTCTTTCATTCATTCCCAGTAGGGCTCGTGTAATCAACTGCACTTAATCTGAGAAAGAAATGGAACATCAGGGATTCCCTCAAGAGAAAATGGGCTGACAACAATTATGTTGCAAGTGGTGATCACTGGGGTCCAAAGTTATGAGATTGTAAGATGTGGAATAGCTGTGGGGTCTCAAAAGGAGATTTCATACAGATTGACCTTTTGACCTTTTTAGTAAGCACAATACATATAAAACTGCTTGGAAAACAGTGCAAATCCTGGATAGGATGACCTATAGGTAATAAATGTGGGTGTTTTTATCTGCTGTAACTGCCAGTATGTCACGCCCGCTCCGCCGCGCCCGCCCCAAAGGCGGTCCCGGACCGCGGCTCACAGGAAAAGATGAACTACCATGTCGGGTTCATTCGAAGGAAGGACTTTTATGTTGAAATGGACTTTTGGGTTGACAGCCCTTGTCGCCATTTTGGTTTCGGGTTTTGTTTGTCATGTGACTGTTCATTGTCTGGTTAATGTGTTACACCTGTGGGCTGGTGTATTTAAGTAGGGCTAGGGCCAGCTGCTGGTTGCCGAGGATTACCCTTAGTGTGCCACATGCACCCAGGTTATTCAGTTAATGGTAGAGACTCAGTATTCACCGGTCTGGTCTGTAGAGTGCCTCCTTGTACAAGAGGACTCTCTCTCTACCTAGCTAGCTTAGCAGGGGAAGCTAACTAGCTAGGCATCTCCCATCTCAGGGTCCATTAGGGAGCCTGTTCTCACAGCTGGAGAATAACATTTGTGACCAACCTCACTTCCAACCCCTTTTGACTCTGGAAAATTGTGCTTTATGTCAAAAGGATATTCAGGCTTAACCACTTTCAGCGCAATGAGTTGGTTGTTCTCTCAGGCTGCGCTGAGCGACTGGGATGTTAGTGGGTACAGGCTGCAGAGGTTCAGTTCCACCACCACAAGCAGCTGAGAAGAATCAAAAAAATTAGGCCTTTTATCAAATTCACCGGAGAGCAGCTTTTATTTGGCCCACTCGCCTGCCGGGATGAACTCTGGCCCAAGTAGGAGTGCGTTTCACAGCAGAAATAAACAGCAGCGTCTCAGACAATTACTGAAGATTTTGCATGTTCATTTCTGACACATGAGCAGCACACACACACACACACACACACACGCACTCTCACATATACATATCCAATAAGCACACCCACATATACACCCTCGCAAATGCATAGGCTTCCACAAGCACACATCCACACACCAACTTTTATGCCCTCTCACTCACGTACCCCTGATATATTGATCTACCCCATATGCAACATTTCTTCTCTCTCTCTCACTCTCACTCTTTAAGACTCCCTCTCACTCTGACCTTTTGCTCTTTTCTTCTGTCTCTCTTTCTTAGCCTCACTCTCTCCCTCGCTCTTCCTCTCTCTCTCCATTTCGTACTTCCTCTGTACATACATTTACCTCTCTCTTTCTAACTCTTTGTCTGTCTCCATCTAGCTTATCCTTTCTGTCATTTTTCTCTCTCTATAATCTCTCCATCTATGTCTGTGTCCCACCGTCTCATTTGCTCTCTTTCACCCTCTCTCTCTTCCTCTCTCGCGATGTCTCCTCCCTCCACACCCCCCACCCCTCTACATGGTCTTCATTGCATTTGTCTTCCGGAGTGAATGCATGATCTTTGGCTGATAAAGACGTACTTGTTCTCCGTCTTACTCATCCATCACTCTTGTCCGCAGCCCATCACTGGAGGGTATGGAGGGGTGGAGGAGTAGACAGAGTTTTTATTCTGCATCATGGATCAGCCTGGGATGCCCCGGCCCCCGGCACCCAGCATGATTATTCTACATTAAACCATCTGATCTGATGACCTGCTGGCACTGAGCTTGTAAGGTGACTGAGTTAGAATCTCTGTGAACACTAGATGTGACTCACAGTTACACAGAGGAACGAGTTCGAGTTGTTGACCCCAAATGAAAGTGAATGAATAAGACTTTGGTCTTGGAACCTTTGGAGGAGACAAGGATTCCTGGAACTATATACAGTGCATTTTGCAACTTTCTAAAGAACTATAAGTGAGTTTTCTTTAAGGTCTAAAAGAGTTTGGGGACTGTAGACACTATTATACTTACTACTGAGGAACCAGATTCCAATACCAGAATTAAGATTATCCTTGGGGAGCTAAACACTTTGACAATTATGGGCTTGTTTACACTGAGGTTCTGGAAACATTATGGGGAACTAAAGACTTTGGAAACTATAAGCACACTCTCACTTGGAACCTAACTAAAGACTCCAGGAACTACAGGCATGTTTCCACTTGGTTTCTGGAACTCTTTGAGGAGCTAAAGTGTTCAAGAACTAAGACCTGTTTCTGGAACCCTTTGAGACACTCAATATTCTGAAATTATTGGCAACATTTGAGGAACTAAAGACTTCTGGAACTATATGCATATTTAAACTTGATTTCTGGAACCATTTGAGGTTAAAGTGTTCAAGAACTAGGAATAGTTTGCATTGTGGTTCTGGAACTACAGGCATGTTTCTTCTTCAGTTCTGGATTCTTTATGGATTATTTGCAGTGAAATCTTTTCTGAAATCTTTTCAGGGTTACTAAAGAGTTCTGGGGCCATAGAAACATTTATACACAGGTTCTGGTTATTGTTGAGGAAATAAAGAGTTCCAGAGTTCTAGGCATATTAGTTTCTGGAATCTTTTGGTAAGCTAAGGACTACAGACATGTTTCCACTGTGATTTAGAAACCTTTTTCAGTGGACTAACACTTTCAGGGGTTAATAGACCAGTTTTTCCTTGGGTTCTGATCATCTGTCATGTGACTATCATTATGTAAGACCAATCAGTTTAGTGGGAAATCCATTTGGACAACCACAGTTTGGGTAGCAGCATTTAGCTTTTTCATTGATATAAAGATTAAGTCAGCCGCAAGGCTAATTCTTTTCATGAGAAGGAACCATCAGGGTTAGGAAGTTAGAAGTTAGAAACACAGACGGCTCGTCTCTGTAATAAGTTTATGTAATGATATTATTTGTAATTGAAACCACTTGCATATTAGGCAAATAAACGTCCTTAAGGAAAAGAAACAGAAGCTCTGCTGGTATCAACAATGTGTTTGCTTGTTAGCTAAATGTGGGTTTTTAAAAGTAAAATGTGTGTGTGTATGTGTGTGTGTGTTTCCTGTCATAACCCCTTGCACTAGCTGAGCAGAGCGCAATTCGTTATCAGCAATAGCCATATTTAATTTTCACAATATAAAATTTGTGTTTGACTTTCCAAAAGGGTAAAAGTGGACAATCAGGCACTTGTTGGATTCTGAATGGGCACAGAAAAGCTGTGTCAGCTCTAATCGTCATGCTGATCATATGACAGCAGTGCAGCACACGGGCAAGAGCGCACAGCTTATCAGAGAACAGTGCAGATGGGTGTGGGGATACGCTGAGGGTCAGCACTCAGAGCAGTGCTAAGGATTACACACTGTGCAGGCTAATTCACTTTAGGCGTCATGTCCAGGTGATTGCACAGCATCCGTCCTCTGTCTCAGACGCATGCACACATATACACAGAAGCTCACACATACACGGTGCTACAGACTCTCTTTTACACACTTTGGAGTGTATTAGGGTGTGTGTGGCATTTCTGTGATCTTCTGTGTGAGTGTGTAAATGCTGCTGTGTTACAGTGCTAACCTTAACTCCAGCAGCTGAAAGATCAGCCTTGGAGAGCAGCCAGACTTCCTCTGTGATACAGAAATACAGTTTGTGTTTTAATCATTATGAACACATTTGGTCCCCAGAAAGAACTAAGCGCTAACATGCACACGCTCTGTATCTTTCTCGCACACACTCCAGTCTGGCAGCATTTTTCTCTAAGCAGGACACAGGTTTTAGATGACCTCTCAGGCTGTATTAAGAGAGATCGCAGCAAGGACATACAGGCCTTAAAGCCCCCCCAACCCTTTACCTAACCCTTTAAAGCTAAGTGTATAAACTTTTCGTGTTTTTGTGTTTTTGAGACCTATGGAACATCAGTATGATAACAAAATAAATCATTATCTTAGATAAATACTAAATAAAACAGTAATAATAACAATAGTAGGATAAATGATTAAATAAGTATTACATAAATACAAAATTTTAATCAGATATATGTTTTCTGCTCCCTGGTGGATTATCTGTGCACTGCATGCACCAGGAAACTACATATAGATTTCTACGTTGGAAATTATTCATTTCAGCCTTCATTTCTACATGCTGTGAGCAATGAATTCCATATGTCTGAAGTGCAACACAAAATGTGCTTTTTTAAACAATTGGTCAGAAGGTCAGATAAACATTCCAGATTTAAAACATTCTAATTTGCAGACATTTATTAGATGGTTCAGGCTTTACAAGGCTAAGTAATCTCCAATAGTCTTGCTAATGTGGTTTCTGACACTGTATGATACACTGTTATCTATAAACCCTGTTATATATAAACCCTTCTTGAGGTGTGACATTTGTCAGTGTCACAGCGTGTCAGTAGTGTGCTATCAGTCTGTCATACTGATTAGTGTTAATGGTTCATTAATTATTGGTGGTAATGAGCTTTCATTAGGTGTTAGCTATAATAAACTCTATCTTTACTGCAAAAGGAAAGCTTCAGGTATGTCTACATGTAAGTTAAGAGCAATTTCAACTATCACTTAAAACTGCAAAGTTGGCTCTTGCGTGGTCCCAGAAATGTTCTTGTATGTGGCTCTGAAATTTTCAGTGTGGTTCAACAACCTAATCAAAGACTAGACTGTTGTTCTATCCTCACAACCATACATATGATATATTGTTACAGTAATGAGACTTCATGTAACACCACCTCCACTGTCACGTCATCATCACCATTCTTACAGTGACTGGACCTCACTGTTACATCATCAAGCAACATTAATACAGTGACTAGATCCCCCTGTTACATCACTGTTATGTCATTGATATAGCAGTGTGACTCCATTGACTTGACCCCACTGATACATCATCACCACCATTGTTACAGTGATGAGACTCCGTTGTTACATCACCTCCACTGTCACGTCATCATCACCACTGTTAGAATGACTAGACTCTATTTTTACATCATCACTGTGATTCATGTTGCTCTCTCACCAGCAGGACACTGATGGCACTTCTTAAAGTGCTAAGTGTGTGAATGTCCCCACACCTTTGTGCCCCGAGACATTTGTTAGCAGCACTTTCATACCCAAACACACACACACACACACACACACACACACACACACACACACACACACACACAAACACACTTGTCTGCGTTCTGATGGATGTGTCTGTCTCTCCACTCTCCAGCCACCCCATTAACCTGTCTCACTGAGAGGATTCAGACAGGATTAGCTCATCCACACACACTGCACTGGACTCCACACTTATCTGTCACAACCATGCGTGAGTGTGTGTATATGTCTGTGTAAGCGGGAGAAGGAAGCACACTCTCCTTTTGTGCTGGATGGAGAGGATGGTGGTTAATGTAACGCTAGCAGTCAGAACTGGTTTTCTATAATAGTTTTTCAGTATGGTATAATTTAATAAGGTGGGCATCTGTGAATTGTCAATATGACATACATGCAAAACACACACACACACACACACACATTATTTCATATAGACTTCCAAACATGCACGCAGATGCGCACACACACACACACAAAGGCGTTTACAGTATTTGGACTAGAATTTTGCCTCACTACACCACAGTGGATTTGAAATGAAGCAGTCATGATGTGATTGGAGACTTTCAGCCTTAATTCAAGAGTCTTATCAAAATATTGCTTTAACTCCTTAAACAGCCTATGGATCGCAGATGGGCGGGAGTGTTATCACAAACTTCTATCACCAATGAATAGCAAACCAGTTTGTACAGAAGTCCCTGTAGTTACTGAATAACACACCTTAGTGTATAATAAGACTTGCCGAGTTAAGGGGTTAACTTTTCTGGAATTACTACTATTATTTTTTTACATAGTCGCCCTATTTTATTTATTTTTATTTTTTTCTTTATCAGGCATACAATTTTACATAGCAAAACAAATCATACGATTTTCTCCAGAATATTCTATCCTCTATTTGTATCTTCAGGTTAATGATATCTCATTTATGATTCCTCATTCCTTATGGTATGGGCCTACAAGGCTGCCAAGGAAACTGGGTCACTGGTGTTTATTGATGATATGACTGCTGATAGAAGTAGCAGGATGAATTCTGAAGTGTATAGAGCGATATGCTTAGATTCAGTCAAATGCTGGCAAAGTTAAGGGAGGGTGTGTCACTGCACAGATGGATAATGACTCAAACAAATCGTGAAAGCAACCCTAGAGCTTCTTAAGGCAAAGAAACATAATGTTCTTAAATGGCCAAGTCAGTATGGCCAATATATGTATATGCAGAAAGCCCTTCTTAACTTTCAATGGAAGTTGATGTGAAATATTTTATTTCAAGGTCATTTTGCATTTTTGAGCATTTCTATTGGTGCATTCATCATTAAATGTGGACAGAACAAGTGCCTAATTCAGATGGAGATGCAAATATAAAGAAGCATATACCTCTTCACACGCACACACACACACACACACACACACACACACACATTCAAAGAAAACCCTGAATCGCTCTTAAATAAACTGTCATGTTTCTTCCTCTAGAGCTCTCAGAGTATACACACACACACAGAGGGAGAGAAGAGAGGCTCTTAGTCTCACCTTTCTCTCTTTATTCCTGCCCTTCATTTGCTTGAGTGCTGCACTTATGGCATTTTCATCTTTCTCCATGTCTCTTCTGCCTTTCTCTCGATCTCCCTATCTCCTTTACTCTATTCAAAATACAACTATAATGTAGTTAGTCTTCAACCCCATTATAACGCATGAATAACAGTGTATATTAAAAGAGCTGTTTAATATATATATTTTTATTCAATAAAGTCCTATATCTTAAAACAGAGGATTTTGTTAAAGGTTCTTTATTAAAGGCAATGGTTCTCCACTACCGATCAAAAGTTTTCTAGGTTTTTTTAGTCCAGTGACCTTAAATGGTACAAAGGTAGGCTGCCAGCAAGGTGGAAATAATAATAAGTTCAATTGTATAAAAAAAAAAGTTCCCTTTTCTTCAAGGAACAAGTCACTGGTAATTTGCAGGTAGGATTTAGCAACGGAAGTAAATTAAGCTCTGAAAATTGATGCAAACAATTCAGACGTCCAAACTTTTTATGATTACTCACAAATATTTAGTCTGTATAAAAGCAGTGTTGGAACAGACTGTGTTACTGCGCTCTCTACCAACTCTCTCTAGACAACTGACTAACAGGGTCCCAGAAAATGATTATTTGAGTATTTTTGCAGAATTGTTAGAGTTGTGGAGCCCAGTGTAATATTTTTTCATGGGGCCCAAAATCCCTGGCAGCACCCAGATTGGACTGCTAAAAAAATTAGGGGTTGCCTGGTTAAAGCGTTCATCTTGTTTGAAGGTGATAAATATTCTACATAGCACTAAAGAAGGGTTCCACTGTTCCACTGAGTAAATGCGGGCCTTTTGCACTACTGTGTAGAATTATTGTTGCTTAAACTGCAAAACACAAATGGTGGCTAGTTTTGTAGTAGTGACAGTGTAGAAGTGTGGTAGTGTGTGGTTTGGGACACAGCCCCGCTAAACTAAAGCATCAGACAGAAGACGATAAGGCACAGAAACATGCACAGAGACTAATGGGCAGATGGAGTATGAGCTTGGTGGAGCGAGCAGACAGGGCTGATACTAAAACTCGCCTGCAGGAGTGCTCCCGTGCACAACTCTGCACTTGGTTCGTTTAGATGCCTTTGGTTCGTATTGTGCTCATACTTCAAACAAACCGCACCAGAGTTTGTATAGAAACAGACTGAGATCCACCTGCTCAGCTTTCAGATTTCAAAAGGCAGCGTTCACACTTCCTCTAATGAACCACACTAACTGAGCAATCGCTCCAGGGTTTATTTTAAATAAACCAGAGCTGGGAAGTATAAACACAACCAAACTGGAATAAACCAGTTGGACGGACTGGTAGGTGGCAGCTGGTTTGATGCAGGTAGAGGAGACCTCAGCGGGCAATCTTCCAGCAGGTCGGGCTGGGTGGCCATTTACTCTGAGAAGGTAAAAAGAGAAAGAGAAAGTTAGTTCTGAGAGGAATTTTATGGAGGGCGGAGAATGTTAAGCATCAGCATCATAGTATGTCTGACGACTCCGGCAGGTCTGATTATAACAGTCTAATTAAAAGGAGAGAGCCAGAAGGTAACACGGACACAGGAGCACCCTGAAAACACCAGCATCTATCTGCTCCACCGTCAACAAACCTGAGTGATCGCGTGTAAGCAGCGAGACGACAGCTCCAGCATCTCAGTGTACTACAATTCCCTGGGTCCACGAACCCCTGGACCTTCAACCATTAATTACCAAAAGCTAAACTAAACAGATGAGTTTTCAGCTTAGATTTAAAGATTGAGACGGTGTCTGAGTCTCGAACATTATCTGGAAGGTTATTCCAGAGTTGGGGGGCTTTATAAGAAAAGGCTCTTCCCCCTGCTGAGGTTTTCTGAATTTTTTGATCTAAGTAGTCTTGATGGTTCATAGTATACAATAAGATCCCGCAGGTACTCAGGAGCGATGCCATGTAGGGCCTTATAGGTAATAGAAGAATTTTGTATTCGATGCAGAACTGGGAGCCAATGAAGTGCTGATAGAACTGGACTAATATGGTCAAATTTTCTAGTTTTAGTAAGGACCCTGGCTGCAGCATTTTGCACCAGCTGAAGTTTATTGAGGTTCCTGCTGACAGTAGTGCATTACAGTAATCTAGCCTTGAGGTAATAAAAGCGTGAACTAGCTTTTCTGCGTCTTGTAGTGATAAGGAGTTTCTTAGTTTGGAAATGTTCCTAAGCTGCATAAAGGCTGTTCTACTAATATTAGCTGTATGTTGCTCAAATGATAAATCTGAATCAAATGTGACACCAAGATTTTTAGCTGCTAAACTAGGAATGATGGAAGAATCGGCCAAGTCTAACATTAAGTCGGACAGTTTATTTCTAGTGTCTTTTGGACCTAAAAGGAGAACCTCGGTTTTGTCACTGTTAAGAAGAAGGAAGTTATGTGACATCCAGAGTTTTATATCCTTTACACAGTCCTCCATTTTCTGTAGTCTAAATTTATCGTCAGGTTTGGCTGAAATATAGAGCTGTGTGTCATCTGCATAAAAACGGAAATTAACGCCATGTCTGCTTATAACTGAGCCCAGTGGTAACATATATAATGTAAATAATAGCGGTCCTAAAATTGAGCCTTGCGGAACTCCGTATCTTACTTCTGTGTAATTTGAAGATAAATCTTTTATCTTTACGAATTGATAGCGTCCCGTTAGATAAGATTGGAACCATGATAGGGCTGTCCCTGTGATTCCTGTGATTTTCTCTAATCTTTCTAGTAATATAGTATGATCTATTGTATCAAAGGCTGCACTAAGGTCTAGTAGGACTAATAAAGATACGTAGCCTTGATCAGAGGCAAGAAGGAGATCATTTGTCATCTTCACTAGGGTTGTCTCTGTGCTGTGATTTGGTCTAAATCCAGACTGGAATTTCTCATACATGTAATTTTTACTCAGGTATAAGCAGAGTTGTTGGGCCACAGCTTTTTCTAATATCTTGATTAAAGGTTTTATAACTGCTATTTTAAGGGTTTGGGGTACATGCCCAAGGCAAAGGGATGAATTTACAATTGTTAGAAGAGGTCTGATTATAATTGGGAGTATTTCTTTTAGCAATTTAGAGGGAATTGGGTCGAGTGTACAGGTTGTACAATTAGCTGAGGAAATAATTTTTTCTAGTTCGGGCTGTGGAAGTGGGTACTAGAGTGGAACACTTCTAGTTTGGTCGTCCGCCATTTACGCTCTAGTTTCCACACTGTTTGTTTTAAGGTACGAGTTTGATCACTGTACCACGGTGCGAACCTTTTTTGCCTCAACATTTTATTTTTTAATGGTGCTACTTTGTCTAAGGTTGATCTAAGGGTATTTTCTAGACCGTTTGTTAATTTAACTAGTTCCGTTTGGTCTGACGATAAGTTTGACCATTTGGTCATTGATAAGTGTTAGTGTGAAGAACCTTATATTGGGAGCCTTTACATCAAGGAAAGGGAAAGGAATGCACACGTTATTGGGTTGCTTTATGGAACCAGATGGCATTGCTCCCAGCAGATCAGCAGTTCTAGAAATACTCAAACCAGCCTGTCTGTTACCAGCAATAATTACATGCTTAAAATAACTGAGATCACATTTTTACCTTGTTATGATGATCAGAGTGAACTTTACCTGAAGCTCCTGGTAATGCGTTGCACTGCTGCCACAAGATTGGCTGATTAGATAACAATAATAATAATAAGAGTAAGTGAAAAGGTCTTCCTAATACATTGCTGTGTGAGGACATATGCTTTATAAACCCCTTTTTTAAGTTTGCTCATTACTGCAATTATGCAAAATATATCTGCTAGTGCTGTATTAATAGTATAAAGCAGTGAGCGCGCAAAAGAACTGCAATAAGCCATGAGCTTAAAACGCAGCTGATTATTAGGGTTAAGGCAAGGATTAACCCAACAAGATTTGGGTTGAAATTAGCAGAGTTAGACTGAGTTTTTGGTTTCAGGATTTAGATAAAGTGAGATCAATATCCGTAAAGTACCATCAAAAAACTGAAACCAGTATGTAGACCTTTTTAGTTTACCAAAAATAAATACTGTGCCTTATGCCAACAGGGGGCGTTGTGGCAACATATGCAACTTCCCAGCAGCATTATTACCTGTGTTCATTTCTCTCTCTCCTCTCATTCTCAGGGAATATCTTTGTGGTGAGCCTTTCTGTGGCCGACCTGGTGGTGGCACTTTACCCGTATCCTTTGGCCCTGCTGGCCATTTTCCACAACGGCTGGACAATGGGCTACCTGCACTGCCAGCTGAGTGGCTTTGTCATGGGCCTGAGCGTGATAGGCTCCGTCTTCAACATCACAGCGATCGCCATCAACCGCTACTGTTACATCTGCCACAGCCTGCGCTACGACCGGCTGTACACACGCAGAAACACCTGCTTCTACCTGACTCTCACCTGGCTGCTGACTGCCCTGGCAACTCTGCCTAACTTCCTGGTAGGCTCATTGACCTACGACCCCCGGGTCTTCTCTTGCACGTTTGCGCAGACAGTCAGCTCCTCGTATACGGTCTGCGTGGTGCTGGTCCACTTTCTGGTTCCACTAGGCGTGGTGTCTTACTGCTACCTGCGCATCTGGACCCTGGTGATCAGGGTCAAGGGCCGTGTGCGGGCACGACCTGGTGCACGGGCGGCCGACCTACGGAACTTCTTGACCATGTTTGTTGTCTTTGTTCTCTTTGCCGTCTGCTGGGCACCTCTAAACTTCATTGGGCTGGCTGTGGCAATGGACCCAGCCCGAGTAGCCCCCAACGTCCCAGAGTGGCTTTTCGTCACCAGCTACTTCATGGCCTACTTTAACAGCTGCCTGAACGCTGTCGTCTACGGCCTCCTGAATCAGAACTTCCGCCGCGAGTACAAGCAGATCCTTCTGGCACTCTGCACGCCCAGGGCCCTCTTTTCGGACAGCTCCAAGTACAACACGGACGCCTACAAGAGCAAACAGTCGCCAGCAGGGACCAACAACAATCTGGTGGAGGCTCACTTGTGAGGGGGTGAAAATAAATGTCCATAGGAGGATAGGTTAGCCATGCATCCACAAATGATTTAAACACTCAAGGGTTACTGAGAGCTCGTCAAACCTCTCAACACAGATGCAGACGTTGCTAAACAATGCAGGTGAAGACTACAGGTTTACATCTCAATCCAAACAACCAAAAAGCTAGCCTACAATCATGCATGCTAATCTCATATTCTGGGTGGGATGTCTTGTCTGCAGTGGCCCTCACTTGGGACAACATTATTCTGCTATCTGTGTTGTCCACATCACTCAAACAGCCTAAAGGCCTACAGTCATGTTAGTGTCTACATCACCGAAATTATTGAAACAATTGCCCCAATTACAGCTGCTAATGTATATGTCACACAAATTCCTGAAGCAACCACTAAACTAGCCTCAATCTTGCATGCTAGTGTCAGAAATATCTGAAAAAACTGCCCTTAATCACTCATTAATCTCAAAAATGTGTTAAACAATCAGGAAACCATTCTCAGTCACAAATGGCTTATGCCTACATCATAGCAAGTCTTAAAACAACCAGACTACTCCAGAACTAGCATCAGTCATATGTTCTTAATGTCTACATCACACAAATTCCTCAAACAACCAAGACATTAACCTAGTCATGCATGCACAAACTCATCAGATAGCAAAACAGTAGCCTGCAGTCACACTCTGTGTTATTTGAGTAATCCCACTTAGATTATCCTGAGGTTAGTCCACATCTCACATGCTAGCTGCAAATTACTACACTAGTCTGGAAGTTGAAGGTTCCCAAGACACAAATTAGAGCCAGTCTAGGGCATACTATGATTTCAGTTCAATTTAGTTTATGCTTTACCAAATCCTAGGCTTGTGTAGTTTATTTCTTTAGCAGTGTTATGTGGATGAAGAAGGAGACCCTGTTGACACTGTCTCCTTTATATGAAGAAGGTTTATCACATAGACGTTACAGTATCTTGATCAGACCGTATATACTCACGAGTTAAAAGCAAGAGCACTGTGCAGTTTAGCATGGAATTAGCACCTGTTTTCACATGGTAATGAGGCGTTGAGCTGAATCAAGCGTCAAGAGGGAAACACTGAACTTTGAGACCGGCAGCTGACTGCTTTCATGGGGATTTTATTTTTTTTCCATGAAAAGGTTAAGGCTAGAGCAGGTCAAGAGAGATTTAAGTGGACAACGCTCATTCACTTAGGTTGTGTCTGGAAAACCGGCCTTGACATTTAGGTTCCTGGGGGGATTTTGATATTATTTTCCGGCCATATCTACATCCATATCTGGATATGATTCATATCCTCATTAAGGCTGATTGTGTAGACAGGCAGAGAAGGGGGGTTTTGGGTAACTGTAGTTCTCACAAAATGTTGCATGAATGTCAGAGTAAAGCATTGATCTTCTATGAAACACTTTTGTTGTTAATGCTTTTTTATAATAATTGAAAATGGCAGCTGTCCTTTAGGTTGTGCCAATTATTAGTTGAACAGACTAATAAAACTGGTCTGGAAATTACACAGAATCTCTGACATTAATGCATTTCCTTCTTCTAAAAGTAGCTATTCATGATTGGTTTTTTTTAACTAACTGCAGATGTAGTTAGATCTACAAAGATGTGTTTGGTGTCCAAAATGTGCTTCTTTAATACAGCATTGAAAAAAAGAGGCTAATGTTGCTAACAATAATAGGCACTTCTATCCAGGTATTCTTTAAGGTCAGACGTTTGATTCCACTGCAGAATCTGACAGTTGACTCGAAATGACCGTCCCCGGCCTTTTTAAACAGCACTGTGAAATATTCATAGTAAGTCATGCTGCATCACTGCTCCCTAAATCTGTTTGCTTAGTCTGTGGTATTCTTATTGTAGAGCTGGAATGTAATTATGCAAAACACTTTGGGTGACTATTGACTTTGAGTATTTGTTAGTAACATTGCCTTCTATAGCTCCAGTGTTAAAGCCCCTGGGAACACACTTTGATTTTACCGATTTTCTTTTTTGTTTAATACTAAACTTTGGTGTTAAGTGTAGCTTTCAGCAAAGTTTAACTAGAAAATGCAGAAATATGATTAAATATGCCTCAAAAATCACCAAAATGCACTCATCGTACCTCTCTGAATTCAATTTTGTCTACGTTAACATGGCAACACACACAACCTTGAGACCGCTTTTTAGCTTTTTACTTGGTCTATAGGGTCTTGGGGTTTGGGTATTAGTAACCATGTTTTCAGCCCATATACAGACACTTCCCTTAGGCAGTTGTAATGTAGGGTATTACCTGAGGAACAGCTACTGCTGTATTAGCCCTTATTAGCCAGAGTTATCACTACGTTAGACCTGTGGACCCGTATATTATCTCTGACTTAGCCTGTTAACACTACACTAGCAAGTTAGCATGTGCAAGCTTATGGTTATTCTATTAGTGCGGAAGATTTAAGATGGCTTCTTACTCAGAATGTTTATATAGTTTAATCAGGCACATGCATATATCTACCTAGGCAGTAGGTAAGCAGTAGGTGCTGTAAAAGTATAGTTAGGTCCTTAGAAAGAGTTTAAAACGTTGATCCCCAGAAAAACAAAGGTATATATAATACAAAAAAAAACAAAAAACATCTTGACGCACTATCTACACGGGCAGCTTCTTCGCTAAGCTAGTGACGCCTGCAATGCTGCAAAGTGTTTGGGCACCAGAGGCCTGGTTTTAGTCTGGCTTTTCAGACTTCAGGGAAAAACTAGATTATCAGATTAGGGATTGAACGGGAAATGAAGTCTGATTGGCCCCTGTAAATGCAGCCTCGGGACCACGAGCAGCCCATCTGAGGTGGAAAAATTTATGCGAACTGTTTCAAAATACCTCTGGGGCATCGGGCTCCCACCCAGCCAGCAAAATATGGTTTTACTTAGTAACAGATAAGGAGGCGTAAGACTGATTCTCCAGAGAAAACAATGCAAGCTCTACACAGAGGCATGGTTTCTTGAAGCTCCTCGAAACAACATTGGACTAGCCAGGTTTCATTTTGTAACATCAATTATTACCTGAATGTCTTCTTTAAGCCCTTAGTCAGTTTTATATTACAAATCAAGTCGGAATTATTTCAAATGTTTTTCCTCCTCTTTTCGGAAAATGTTGACGACAGAGGTCGTTATGCTCACCACAGCGAGTTGGAAATTGTGTTTTTATATTAACAACAGGGTTATTTTTGTTGAAATGTGGTTTTGGAGCATATATATATATATATATATATATATATATATATATATATATATATATTCTATATTGTATTTTTCACTGTAATGAGATGGACTGTGTCGCTGTAGCCTTGTTGAAGAGATGTCCACTCTGTGTATTTGTTTCATTGCATTTATTGATGCTAAAAAATAAACCTAAGTCTTTTTTTTTCAACTGTTTTCTTATTTGTTTGTTTGTTTGTTTGTTTGTTTGTTTTCTCTCTGGGCATATAGAAAGCATAAGTGGACCACTTTAAGGATGTCAGGTTTTCAAGCGACAGCAATGCAAATGTTTGGGCACCCCTGTTCCAATGACATGGTTTGTTTAAGTAAGTGTAAGTGTAAATATGTAAATGGGCCATCTTGATGCACAGCTTGTTTCTGGTCTGTCCATCAATTTTCTATGATGATCTATGATAAAGAAATGATCTAACTAACCTAAAACATTTTAATAAAACAATTTCTGTTCATTTACTGAATTGTGGGAAAAAAAGGTGAATCTGGTTTGCAATGTGTCAAAAACCTGTATTTGCCACATGTTTAGTGATTTTTTCAACATATTAAGTTCAGTAAATGCTTAGTTGGGTGCTAAAATGTGCAGAGAGGCTCAGATGTTTGCGTACAAGTGGATATTGCATAATGCTGATGTGCTGTCTTAGTAAGCAAGCTTAAGCAGCATGTAAACAGAGCAAGAAGCATCTCAAGAAGCTTCTCTGAAGAACTGTGTTTTTCATCTCTCCAGCATAGACGCAGACACTGTAGTGTTCACTGTACAGTCTATGCCCAGGTGTATTAAAGCTGTTCTGATACAGTAGCTCTTGGCAGCTCAACATCTTATATATATATATATATATATATATATATATATATATATATATATATATATATATATATATGCCTCATTCTCTTCATTTTTCCTTATTTTCCTTATCTCACTGTCTTACACACATTATATAATTTTTGTAACTGAAAAATAAGTATCAAACTGTTTTTCTACATTTTATCAAACATAAAACATTATATTTTCTGCAAATCCTACTGTACAGTTACTCTATCTTTCATACAATCACAAATAAACAATGACAATAATTAGTGTGGCCTGTGCAGAATTTGCTGTGCAGTGGAACAGTGCACCTCTAGTCCTGATGGTTCATGGCAATCTTATAAGAGGTTTTCATTTGCCCGGCCTACCAGCAGATGAGCAGTTCTCTCTGAGAGTCTTCAAGACACCATCTTGACCTCCACAGCTTTCCTCATCTGTTATTACTTAATAACACGAAATACTACTTTAGATGTTTTAGGTGTCGAAAGACTACAGATGATGAAAATGTGTTTTTGTATTATGAAAGACAGGATCTGTGCGTTAGGATTTGCTGAAAATGTGTGTTTGCATGCGTGTACTTTATGGCTACCTCATTTTCAAATAAAATCCTTCTAGAAAGTCATACAGCTTGTTCCTCATTCAATCATAACACATGATCAAAAAGACACACACACACACACTCTCTCTCACACACACGCACCTTATCGCTCCAATCTCGTTGCTTTAAAATCTCGTCCTTGGGGGAGATTTATGGTTTATGGCCCTGTGGCTGCAATGGCAGAAAACTGAGCTTAAAGAGACCTGCTATGCTGATTAATACTCTCTCTCTCCCTCTCGCTGTCTCTCTGACTCTTTTCCTGACTCTTTCACTCTCTGTCTCTCTCTGACTCTCTTCCTGACTCTTTCCTTTTCTGTCTCTCTCTCTGACTCTCTTCCTGACTCTTTCACTCTCTGTCTGTCTCTCTCTCTGACTCTGCTCCTGACTCTTTCACTCTCTGTCTCTCTCTGACTCTCTTCCTGACTCTTTCCTTTTCTGTCTTTCTCTCTAACTCCTTTCCTGACTCTTTCACTCTCTGTCTGTCTCTCTCTCTGACTCTGCTCCTGACTCTTTCACTCTCTGTCTCTCTCTGACTCTCTTCCTGACTCTTTCCTTTTCTGTCTTTCTCTCTAACTCCTTTCCTGACTCTTTCACTCTCTGTCTGTCTCTCTCTCTGACTCTGTTCCTGACTCCTTCACTCTTTGTCTGTCTCTCTCTCTCTGACTCTTTCACTCTCTGTTTCTCTCTGTCTCTGTTCCTGACTCTTTTACTCTCTGTCTGTCTCTCTCTCTGACTCTGTTCCTGACTCCTTCACTCTCTGTCTGTCTCTCTCTCACTCTTTCACTCTCTCTTTCTCTCTGTCTCTGTTCCTGACTCTTTCACTCTCTGTCTCTCTTCCTGACTCTTTCACTCTCTGTTTCTCTCTGTCTCTGTTCCTGACTCTTTCACTCTCTGTCTGTCTCTCTCTCTGACTCTCTTCCTGACTCTTTCACTCTCTGTCTGTCTCTCTCTCTGACTCTGTTCCTGATTCCTTCACTCTCTGTCTCTCTCTCTCTCTGACTCTTTCACTCGCTGTTTCTCTCTGTCTCTGTTCCTGACTCTTTCACTCTCTGTCTGTCTCTCTCTCTGACTCTGTTCCTGACTCTTTCACGCTCTGCTTCTCTCTGTCTCTGTTCCGGACTCTTTCACTCTCTGTCTGTCTCTCTCTCTGACTCTGTTCCTGATTCCTTCACTCTCTGTCTCTCTCTCTCTCTCTGACTCTTTCACTATCTGTTTCTCTCTGTCTCTGTTCCTGACTCTTTCACTCTCTGTCTGTCTCTCTCTCTGACTCTGTTCCTGACTCTTTCACTCTCTGCTTCTCTCTGTCTCTGTTCCTGACTCTTTCTCTCTCTGTCTGTCTCTCTCTCTGACTCTGTTCCGGACTCCTTCACTCTCTGTCTGTCTCTCTCTCTCTCTGACTCTGTTCCTGACTCCTTCACTCGCTGTCTGTCTCTCTCTCTGACTCCTTCACTCTCTGTCTGTCTCTCTCTCTGACTCTGTTCCTGACTCCTTCACTCTCTGTCTGTCTCTCTCTCTGACTCTGTTCCTGACTCTTTCACTCTCTGTCTGTCTCTCTCTCTGACTCTTTCACTCTCTGTTTCTCTCTGTCTCTGTTCCTGACTCTTTCACTCTCTGTCTGTCTCTCTCTCTGACTCTGTTCCTGACTCTTTCTCTCTCTGTCTGTCTCTCTCTCTGACTCTGTTCCGGACTCTTTCACTCTCTGTCTGTCTCTCTCTCTGACTCTGTTCCTGATTCCTTCACTCTCTGTCTCTCTCTCTCTCTGACTCTTTCACTATCTGTTTCTCTCTGTCTCTGTTCCTGACTCTTTCACTCTCTGTCTGTCTCTCTCTCTGACTCTGTTCCTGACTCTTTCACTCTCTGCTTCTCTCTGTCTCTGTTCCTGACTCTTTCTCTCTCTGTCTGTCTCTCTCTCTGACTCTGTTCCGGACTCCATCACTCTCTGTCTGTCTCTCTCTCTCTTTGACTCTGTTCCTGACTCCTTCACTCGCTGTCTGTCTCTCTCTCTGACTCCTTCACTCTCTGTCTGTCTCTCTCTCTGACTCTGTTCCTGACTCATTCACTCTCTGTCTGTCTCTCTCTCTGACTCTGTTCCTGACTCTTTCACTCTCTGTCTGTCTCTCTCTTTGACTCTTTCACTCTCTGTTTCTCTCTGTCTCTGTTCCTGACTCTTTCACTCTCTGTTTGTCTCTCTCTCTGACTCTTTCACTCTCTGTTTCTCTCTGTCTCTGTTCCTGACTCATTCACTCTCTGTCTGTCTCTCTCTCTGACTCTGTTACTGACTCTTTCACTCTCTGTCTGTCTCTCTCTCTGACTCTTTCACTCTCTGTTTCTCTCTGTCTCTGTTCCTGACTCTTTCACTCTCTGTTTGTCTCTCTCTCTGACTCTTTCACTCTCTGTTTCTCTCTGTCTCTGTTCTGGACTCTTTCACTCTCTGTCTGTCTCTCTGTCTCTGTTCCTGACTCTTTCACTCTGTGTCTGTCTCTCTCTCTGACTCTTTCACTCTCTGTTTCTCTCTGTCTCTGTTCCTGACTCTTTCACTCTCTGTCTGTCTCTCTCTCTGACTCTGTTCCTGACTCTCTCTCTCTCTCTCTCTCTCTCTCTCTCTCTCTCTTTGTCTCCTTTCCTGACTCTTTCACTCTCTAGAAGGTGCATTCATCTCTTTTTGCCCCTCCAGTCACAGCACATAGCATAACCCCTACCTTTAGACTAGGGGTTGCCTCTGTATTTACAGTACTACACTTCATCCAGAGCGATGGCCAAATATTTACACTTATGAGAGTTATGACTCTAATTAACAGCAGAAAAATGTTTTGGGTCATTCAGTTCAAAAAAGAGTCCACATTCCGCATTCCGCATTCCGCATTCGACACCTTGTATAATAGACTAATGAGATGTGCTAATGAGAGTGTTTCAGGCTTATCTGTATTAATAAGCTGGATTTCATGGTGTGGGGTTTTTAATTGCAACAATCATTAACATTAACATCTACTGTCCACCCCGTCACACTGACTTATTTACTCATAAAAATAACACTCATGTCATGATGAAGAGAACATGTAATTTAAGCTTCTGAGAAGCCCAGTTCAAAAACTAATGTCCAATAATTACTCTGTCTCTCTCTCTCTCTGTCTCTGATCCTGACTCTCTCACTCTCTCTCTCTCTGTCTCTGATCCTGACTCTCTCACTCTCTCTCTCTGTCTCTGATCCTGACTCTCTCACTCTCTGTCTCTCTTTCTCTCTGTCTTTGATCCTGACTCTCTCTCTCTCTCTCTCTCTCTCTCTCTCTGTCTCTGATCCTGACTCTCTCACTCTCTGTCTCTCTTTCTCTCTGTCTTTGATCCTGACTCTCTCTCACTCTCTGTCTCTCTTTCTCTCTGTCTTTGATCCTGACTCTCTCACTCTCTGTCTCTGATCCTGACTCTCTCACTCTCTGTCTCTCTTTCTCTCTGTCTTTGATCCTCTCTCTCTCTCTCTCTCTCTCTCTCTCTGTCTCTGATCCTGACTCTCTCTCACTCTCTCTTTCTGTCTCTGATCCTGACTCTTAACTCTCTGTCTCTCTCTCTCTCTGACTCTCTTCCTGACTTTTTGACTCTCTCTCTCTCTCTCTCTCTCTCTCTCTCTTTCTCTGTGTGTGTGTCTCTGTTCCTGACTCTTTTACTCTCTCTCTCTCTCTCTCTCTCTCTCTCTCTCTCTCTCTCTCTCTCTCTCTCTGTCTTTCTCTCTCTCTCTCTCTCTCTCTCTCTCTCTCTCTCTCTCTCTCTCTCTCTTCTGACTCTGAATCCAAAGTTAAATTATTTGGACACGGTAACAGAGGACATGTTTAGCATAAAACATAGCATACAACAGCATAGCAGACACAACATTTGAGCACAAGACCCCACATCAACCGTGAAGCATGTTAAGAGGTGGGAATGTCATGGTTTAGGGCTGCATGTCTGCAGTAGATCCTAGAGAGCCCTCCATCATAGACTCCACTAGGAATTCTTTATTGTATCAGAGGGAACTTTATTGTATCAGAGGGAACTTGAGGAAAATGTGAGACCATCTGTCTAAAAACTAAAGCTGAACGTCTCACAGCTTTTATTGGTGTGTCCTAACATTTTCACGTGGCAGTATTTGTTCTTTTTTTCCCTTTTGTTTACATCTGTATATTTATTCCCATAACCTGTCTGGTTATTGGACTTGAACAAACCATAAGATTTAAGTCACATCCATCATTTAAGTGGAAGTGGTCTAATTCATGCATTTGTTGGAGTTTTTCTTTGGACATGCAAAATTATCTTGTAGAATTCTGCATGCAGGACTCATGCAGTAGGATGCTTGTCTCATCTAGTGTAGTCATAATGACTGAGTAGACCCCACTACCACTACTTCACTACCATACAGCACAATGGGCAAGACCGTACTGCAAAGATCTTCTAAGTGGGGCGTCAATGTTATGTTCTTAATTGAGTAAAGGCCTCTGTAGGCCTTTTCCTTCAGTGCATCCACTGCCAGGCCCAGGTAATCCAAGGTAATTATAAGAAATAGTTTGATCTAGGGTGGTGCCTCCAAGATCGAACATGTACCTTGTTTTCTGAGATCTGTCCTTCTATTGGAAGAACATGGGTTTACTGTCGGAAATGCACTTCTCCAGCAGCTCCAAATGCTGCTGAAGCCCTTTTCTCGTGGGCGACAGCATCACCAGGTCATCTGCATAATGGAGAAATTTATCTTCGGTTTCCATTAGCGTCAGGCTGGGAGTTGCAGATTGCTCCAGTAACACTGTTAGATCATTAATGTATATAATAAAGACAGTAGGAGACAAGCTGCAACCGTACCTGACACCATGCCCCTGAGTGGTGCCTCTCTCTCTCTCCCTGTCTCTTTCTGACTCTCCCTTTCTCTGACTCTCTCTCTCTCTCTCTCTCTCTCTCTCTCTCTCTCTCTCTCTCTCTTTCGTTCTCTGGGTCGTTATTAATGAGACAGTGTGTATCAGGGTATGAGAATGTGTATTATGTGTTGTCCTAGGGTTTTTGATAAGTTGGTGCTTGATACGTGATAAAATAGCCCCACTAGAGCCACAAATCAAACACCTTCAAATTTGATGAGTCCAATAATATAAATTCTGTGTGCCGTAAAGCTGCACCGCGTGCAATTAAACAGGACTGATTCAGCTCGCTGTTGTAGTATATTCGTTGGCTTTGCAGATGTAGAAAAGAAAGGGGGCCCCGTTTCTTGACCAAATAGACACAAATTGAACAGAGATAAGATGCTGTTTAGATTTGGACATCCCGTTGGGCAGACGTGTCAGTGAGTTAAACGCTGTCCAGATGTGGCCATGGACCACTTAGGTAATGGGGGAGCTAATGGCTGGTCCCTATGGATGAAATGTAAACATTCCATATATGGCAACATTCCAACAGAATGTGGCGTGAAAGAAGGTATAAAAACTAAAGGTATTCCTAAGTCGGAGAGAGAGAGACCGAAGGGCACCCAGAATTGGCAGACTCTCTCCACACTGTTCTTTCGATTGCAATAAAATATATTATTGTTACAACTAAAGACGGTGGCTACAGACTCTCCTTTTTGAATAACAAGTCCATCTCCAGAAGAAGACGAACCGAGACGACACTGTAATGAAGCGTGCAGCTGGTAAGTGCTCAGAACTGATTAGAGTCAAGGAAGATTGTCAGACATGCAGAACTGCTGGGTGTTATGTTTGACTGTGTGTGTTCCACTGCTGCAGAAATACACTCTGATGCCAAAAGTTTGTGGACACAATATCATTCTTCCTCCACTTCTTCCAAAATCAAGGGTATAAACAGTAGCTTTGACAACCTTTTGCTGCAGTAACAACTTCTGCTCCTCTAGGAAGGCTTTGAAACATTGTTGTGAGGAGGATTTGACTGCATTCAGCCACACGCTTATGAGAGTTATGACTCTAATTAACAGCAAAAAAATGGTTTAGGTCCACAGCATTCGATACCTTGGATAATAGACTGATGAGATGTGCTAATGAGAGTTTTTCACGCTTATCTGTATTAATAAGCTGGATTTCATGGTGTGGGTATTTTTAATTGCAACACTCTGACTTATTTACTCATAATAAAAATAACACTCATGTGTCATGGTGAAGAGAAAATTATGTAATTTAAGCTTCTGAGAAGCCCAGTGTCCAATAATTACTCATACTGCTAGTATTATTATTATAAGCATTACACATCCAACAACAGGCAAATCATTTTTTCAATATTCACAAGTCGTTATTCTCCAAGTCATGATATTTGATATATATCTGTTAAAAAGGTAAAGCTGGTATACGGGTCACCAGCAAAACCAGCATGTGTTGTGCTGTGGATAGTGGTTTACTGGTCACCAGGAAAACCAGCATGTGTTGTGTTGGGAATAGTGGTTTACTGGTCACCAGCAAAACCAGCATGTGTTGTGTCGTGGATAGTGGTATACTGGTCACCAGCAAAACCAGCATGTGTTGTGTTGTGGAAGCTGGTATACTGGTCACCAGCAAAACCAGCATGTGTTGTGTTGTGGAAGCTGGTATACTGGTTACCAGCAAAACCAGCATGTGTTGTGTTGTGTTGTGGAAGCTGGTATACTGGTCACCAGCAAAGTCAGCATGTGTTGTGTTGTGGAAGCTGGTATACTGGTCACCAGCAAAACCAGCATGTGTTGTGTTGTGGAAGCTGGTATACTGGTCACCAGCAAAATCAGCATGTGTTGTTCGTTTGGCGCTGGTATACTGGTCACCAGCAAAACCAGCATGTGTTGTATGTTAGACACTAATGGTCACCAGCAAAACCAGCATGTGTTGTGTTGTGGAAGCTGGAATACTGGTCACCGGCAAAACCAGCATGTGTTGTGTTGTGGAAGCTGGTATACTGGTCACCAGCAAAACCAGCATGTGTTGTGCATTGGACGCTGGTATACTGGTCACCAGCAAAACCAGCACGTGTTGTATGTTGGACACTAATGGTCACCAGCAAAACCAGCATGTGTTGTGTTGTGGAAGCTGGTATACGGGTCACCAGCAAAACCAGCATGTGTTGTGTTGTGGAAGCTGGAATACTGGTCACCGGCAAAACCAGCATGTGTTGTGTTGTGGAAGCTGGTATACTGGTCACCAGCAAAACCAGCATGTGTTGTGCATTGGACGCTGGTATACTGGTCACCAGCAAAACCAGCACGTGTTGTATGTTGGACACTAATGGTCACCAGCAAAACCAGCATGTGTTGTGTTGTGGAAGCTGGTATACGGGTCACCAGCAAAACCAGCATGTGTTGTGTTGTGGAAGCTGGAATACTGGTCACCGGCAAAACCAGCATGTGTTGTGTTGTGGAAGCTGGTATACTGGTCACCAGCAAAACCAGCATGTGTTGTGTTGTGGAAGCTGGAATACTGGTCACCGGCAAAACCAGCATGTGTTGTGTTGTGGAAGCTGGTATACTGGTCACCAGCAAAATCAGCATGTGTTGTGTTGTGGAAGCTGGTATACTGGTCACCGGCAAAACCAGCATGTGTTGTGTTGTGGAAGCTGGTATACTGGTCACCAGCAAAACCAGCATGTGTTGTGCATTGGACGCTGGTATACTGGTCACCAGCAAAACCAGCACGTGTTGTATGTTGGACACTAATGATCACCAGCAAAACCAGCATGTGTTGTGTTGTGGAAGCTGGTATACGGGTCACCAGCAAAACCAGCATGTGTTGTGTTGTGGAAGCTGGAATACTGGTCACCAGCAAAACCAGCATGTGTTGTGGAAGCTGGTATACGGGTCACCAGCAAAACCAGCATATGTTGTGTTGTGGATAGTGGTTTACTGGTCACCAGCAAAACCAGCATGTGTTGTGTTGTGGAAGCTGGTATACTGGTCACCAGCAAAACCAGCATGTGTTGTGTTGTGGAAGCTGGAATACTGGTCACCAGCAAAACCAGCATGTGTTGTGTTGTGGATAGTGGTATACTGGTCACCAGCAAAACTAGCATGTGTTGTGCGTTGGACGCTGGTATACTGGTCACCAGCAAAACCAGCATGTGTTGTGTTGTGAATAGTGGTATACTGGTCACCAGCAAAACCAGCATATGTTGTGTTGTGGAAGCTGGTATACTGGTCACCAGCAAAACCAGCATGTGTTGTGCATTGGACGCTGGTATACTGGTCACCAGCAAAACCAGCACGTGTTGTATGTTGGACACTAATGGTCACCAGCAAATCCAGCATGCGTTGTGTTGTGGAAGCTGGTATACTGGTCACCAGCAAAACCAGCATGTGTTGTGTTGTGGAAGCTGGTATACTGGTCACCAGCAAAACCAGCATGTGTTGTGTTGTGGAAGCTGGAATACTGGTCACCGGCAAAACCAGCATGTGTTGTGTTGTGAAAGCTGGTATACTGGTCACCAGCAAAACCAGCATGTGTTGTGCATTGGACGCTGGTATACTGGTCACCAGCAAAACCAGCATGTGTTGTGTTGTGGAAGCTGGAATACTGGTCACCGGCAAAACCAGCATGTGTTGTGTTGTGGAAGCTGGTATACTGGTCACCAGCAAAACCAGCATGTGTTGTGCATTGGACGCTGGTATACTGGTCACCAGCAAAACCAGCATGTGTTGTGTTGTGAATAGTGGTATACTGGTCACCAGCAAAACCAGCATGTGTTGTGTTGTGGAAGCTGGAATACTGGTCACCAGCAAAACCAGCATGTGTTGTGTTGTGGAAGCTGGAATACTGGTCACCGGCAAAACCAGCATGTGTTGTGTTGTGGAAGCTGGTATACTGGTCACCAGCAAAACCAGCATGTGTTGTGCATTGGACGCTGGTATACTGGTCACCAGCAAAACCAGCATGTGTTGTATGTTGGACACTAATGGTCACCAGCAAAACCAGCATGTGTTGTGTTGTGGAAGCTGGAATACTGGTCACCGGCAAAACCAGCATGTGTTGTGTTGTGGAAGCTGGTATACTGGTCACCAGCAAAACCAGCATGTGTTGTGTTGTGGAAGCTGGAATACTGGTCACCGGCAAAACCAGCATGTGTTGTGTTGTGGAAGCTGGTATACTGGTCACCAGCAAAATCAGCATGTGTTGTGTTGTGGAAGCTGGTATACTGGTCACCGGCAAAACCAGCATGTGTTGTGTTGTGGAAGCTGGTATACTGGTCACCAGCAAAACCAGCATGTGTTGTGCATTGGACGCTGGTATACTGGTCACCAGCAAAACCAGCACGTGTTGTATGTTGGACACTAATGGTCACCAGCAAAACCAGCATGTGTTGTGTTGTGGAAGCTGGTATACGGGTCACCAGCAAAACCAGCATGTGTTGTGTTGTGGAAGCTGGAATACTGGTCACCAGCAAAACCAGCATGTGTTGTGGAAGCTGGTATACGGGTCACCAGCAAAACCAGCATGTGTTGTGTTGTGGATAGTGGTTTACTGGTCACCAGCAAAACCAGCATGTGTTGTGTTGTGGAAGCTGGTATACTGGTCACCAGCAAAACCAGCATGTGTTGTGTTGTGGTAGCTGGAATACTGGTCACCAGCAAAACCAGCATGTGTTGTGCATTGGACGCTGGTATACTGGTCACCAGCAAAACCAGCACGTGTTGTATGTTGGACACTAATGGTCACCAGCAAAACCAGCATGTGTTGTGTTGTGGAAGCTGGTATACGGGTCACCAGCAAAACCAGCATGTGTTGTGTTGTGGAAGCTGGAATACTGGTCACCAGCAAAACCAGCATGTGTTGTGGAAGCTGGTATACGGGTCACCAGCAAAACCAGCATGTGTTGTGTTGTGGATAGTGGTTTACTGGTCACCAGCAAAACCAGCATGTGTTGTGTTGTGGAAGCTGGTATACTGGTCACCAGCAAAACCAGCATGTGTTGTGTTGTGGAAGCTGGAATACTGGTCACCAGCAAAACCAGCATGTGTTGTGTTGTGGATAGTGGTATACTGGTCACCAGCAAAACCAGCATGTGTTGTGTTGTGTTGTGGAAGCTGGTATACGGGTCACCAGCAAAACCAGCATGTGTTGTGTTGTGGAAGCTGGAATACTGGTCACCAGCAAAACCAGCATGTGTTGTGGAAGCTGGTATACGGGTCACCAGCAAAACCAGCATGTGTTGTGTTGTGGATAGTGGTTTACTGGTCACCAGCAAAACCAGCATGTGTTGTGTTGTGGAAGCTGGTATACTGGTCACCAGCAAAACCAGCATGTGTTGTGTTGTGGTAGCTGGAATACGGGTCACCAGCAAAACCAGCATGTGTTGTGCATTGGACGCTGCTATACTGGTCACCAGCAAAACCAGCACGTGTTGTATGTTGGACACTAATGGTCACCAGCAAAACCAGCATGTGTTGTGTTGTGGAAGCTGGTATACGGGTCACCAGCAAAACCAGCATGTGTTGTGTTGTGGAAGCTGGAATACTGGTCACCAGCAAAACCAGCATGTGTTGTGGAAGCTGGTATACGGGTCACCAGCAAAACCAGCATGTGTTGTGTTGTGGATAGTGGTTTACTGGTCACCAGCAAAACCAGCATGTGTTGTGTTGTGGAAGCTGGTATACTGGTCACCAGCAAAACCAGCATGTGTTGTGTTGTGGAAGCTGGAATACTGGTCACCAGCAAAACCAGCATGTGTTGTGTTGTGGATAGTGGTATACTGGTCACCAGCAAAACTAGCATGTGTTGTGCGTTGGACGCTGGTATACTGGTCACCAGCAAAACCAGCATGTGTTGTGCATTGGACGCTGGTATACTGGTCACCAGCAAAACCAGCACGTGTTGTATGTTGGACACTAATGGTCACCAGCAAATCCAGCATGCGTTGTGTTGTGGAAGCTGGTATACTGGTCACCAGCAAAACCAGCATGTGTTGTGTTGTGGAAGCTGGTATACTGGTCACCAGCAAAACCAGCATGTGTTGTGTTGTGAATAGTGGTATACTGGTCACCGGCAAAACCAGCATGTGTTGTGTTGTGGAAGCTGGTATACTGGTCACCAGCAAAACCAGCATGTGTTGTTCGTTTGGCGCTGGTATACTGGTCACCAGCAAAACCAGCATGTGTTGTGCATTGGAAGCTGGTATACTGGTCACCAGCAAAACCAGCATGTGTTGTATGTTAGACACTAATGGTCACCAGCAAAACCAGCATGTGTTGTGTTGTGGAAGCTGGTATACTGGTCACCAGCAAAACCAGCATGTGTTGTGTTGTGGAAGCTGGAATACTGGTCACCGGCAAAACCAGCATGTGTTGTGTTGTGGAAGCTGGTATACTGGTCACCAGCAAAACCAGCATGTGTTGTGCATTGGACGCTGGTATACTGGTCACCAGCAAAACCAGCACGTGTTGTATGTTGGACACTAATGGTCACCAGCAAAACCAGCATGTGTTGTGCTGTGGAAGCTGGTATACGGGTCACCAGCAAAACCAGCATGTGTTGTGTTGTGGAAGCTGGAATACTGGTCACCGGCAAAACCAGCATGTGTTGTGTTGTGGAAGCTGGTATACTGGTCACCAGCAAAATCAGCATGTGTTGTGTTGTGGAAGCTGGAATACTGGTCACCGGCAAAACCAGCATGTGTTGTGTTGTGGAAGCTGGTATACTGGTCACCAGCAAAATCAGCATGTGTTGTGTTGTGGAAGCTGGTATACTGGTCACCGGCAAAACCAGCATGTGTTGTGTTGTGGAAGCTGGTATACTGGTCACCAGCAAAACCAGCACGTGTTGTATGTTGGACACTAATGGTCACCAGCAAAACCAGCATGTGTTGTGTTGTGGAAGCTGGTATACGGGTCACCAGCAAAACCAGCATGTGTTGTGTTGTGGAAGCTGGAATACTGGTCACCAGCAAAACTAGCATGTGTTGTGCGTTGGACGCTGGTATACTGGTCACCAGCAAAACCAGCATGTGTTGTGTTGTGAATAGTGGTATACTGGTCACCAGCAAAACCAGCATATGTTGTGTTGTGGAAGCTGGTATACTGGTCACCAGCAAAACTAGCATGTGTTGTGCATTGGACGCTGGTATACTGGTCACCAGCAAAACCAGCACGTGTTGTATGTTGGACACTAATGGTCACCAGCAAATCCAGCATGCGTTGTGTTGTGGATAGTGGTATACTGGTCACCAGCAAAATCAGCATGTGTTGTGCATTGGAAGCTGGTATACTGGTCACCAGCAAAACCAGCATGTGTTGTGTTGTGGATAGTGGTATACTGGTCACCAGCAAAACCAGCATGTGTTGTGTTGTGGAAGCTGGAATACTGGTCACCAGCAAAACCAGCATGTGTTGTGTTGTGGATAGTGGTATACTGGTCACCAGCAAAATCAGCATGTGTTGTGCATTGGAAGCTGGTATACTGGTCACCAGCAAAACCAGTATGTGTTGTGCATTGGACACTAATGGTCACCAGCACAGCACTATACCCATTACCAGATTCGGCTTTGCATGGAATTCAACCCAAATGTGCATCTTTGGACCCTGAACCGAACTGAACTGAACTGAAGAGAATGGAGTGGAGGTGAGTTGAAGTGAGCGGTGTTGCGCGGGTGTCAGTAAATGCGTGGAGCGACGTCTCCCTCTGGTGCCCACGGTGGGAACAGCAGGCCCGCCGCAGTATTGGCGTTACGTGACAGCAACCCGGAAAATAAACAATGTCGACCGTGGCTGTGTCGCAGACTGTCCATGTTTCTAATTAATTAAACACAGTTTGCGCCTCTCCTCCGAACGGCAAGATGGAGAGCTACGACAAGACGTCCCTCGGCTCCAAATCTGGGGCGGTGGTAGACAGCAGAGGGTGAGATGGTGTTAGTCATTTCAGTATTTGAGTGCTGGGTTAGCTTAGCTGCAGCAACTCTGCACTCACTCATTCAAGATTAGGGGAGTTTCTTGTTGCCATTGTCCGTTCCACCTTAAATGGTGCAGCAGTTGCAGTCTGGCGCTTGAGGTGCCAGACCGTAGTGCTAGCGAACTGCTGCACCATTTAAGGTGGAACGGACAATCTGAATAAGCAGCAACTTCCGTCAACTAAACAGCCTGCATTTGTAAAACAGCCAGAGTCGTGTCCGTAAAGAGGGGTCTATGTATGTGTCCATATAAACATTTAATATCGTTATAAATAATTAACCATTTATCGCGTTATTATATATATATATATATATATATATATATATATATATCACGATATTGTAAACGCATGTTAATAAATGAACCCGTGAAGTGTTCTGAATACCATTTAAAGACCTCCTGTACTGCATTGTCTTGTATTGTAGTTGATTCACTGGACTCTGCATATCATATTTATGTGCTTTTGTTTACCAAACATAACCATAATTAATTTTACATGGCAGTTTTTAACCGCGATTTATCACATATAATTAAACAGGCTGATTTTCGTAAAGTGCCTTTAAGATATACTATATACCAGTGTGTGTGTGTGTGTGTATGTGTGTGTGTGTGTGTATGTTCTGATAGATAGCTCTGATAAGTCCTGACCTATTATCAAGACATCCTGTTTGTGGGATATGATGTTGTCCTTGACCTTGGGTCAAACTGAAAGGCTGGACTGTGTACGCCCTCAGATGACCTCAGCTGAGCCTGAACTCTCTCAGGAAACTGATAAAATCTAAGGCTAATTCAGTTTATTGAGAAGGTCCCAGGTTATTGGACAGTGATCTTATATAGGGGTGCAACCAAATCCTGTATGTGTGCATGTGTGAGGTCTTTCATTTTTAAGAAAACTCCACTGATCAGCCATTACATTAATCCCACTGACAGGAACAAATTGCATAAAATTGATTATCTGGTGACAAAGACACCTGCCAGAATGTGGAATTGACCCATTAGGCAGCAAGTGAACCGTCTGTTCTTGAAGCTTGAAGTGTTGGAAGCAGGAAAAATGGGCAAGCATGAAGATCTAAGCGACTTTGACAAAGGTCAGAGCAGGTGTTCATTATGGAGGTCAGCTGCTCCATAGTGGTGTGTTGATTGCTCTGTGGGGCACCACAACGGATGCCGTTGGAAGGCACTCAATTTGCAAGAAGTCCATTCTCGGTACACCTTCACTTGGCAGCTCTAGATCATCCCATGGAGTTAGCAGTTTCCGAGATGCTACCACCCTTCGTCCGATACTCTTTTATTATGCACCTTTGGACATCAGTCAGATCGCACCCTTTTTCCTATAACAGTCGTTTTGTACTCTGCTGCACCGGATAGGAGTTTTCGCTTATTTATAAGACAGCAAACCCTGTCACATGGCATATGTGACATCCCGGCAAAGTTCATTCCAAACCGGGGGTGGTCATAATATTCTGATATGACTGTTACAGTGGACATGTACGTTTGGACATAGATGATCTGCACCATGATGGCCTTGGGAGGGTTAATAATGACGGATTTTACACCTCAGATTTAAGGGTGTAGCTTTCATAACAGCAGTACTTATGTGTGCATGGATGGTTTTATTGTAACAGCAGCATAAATCAGTGGTTCTATTTTCAGAAGCAGAGCACTGAAAGTTCAGTTAACTAAACTAATAAGCTTTTATTTCCCCAGAAAACACTGGTATCCAGAGAACATAAAGCCGCTTAAGTCGAGCTGCACACTGAGCTCAATTTCAGAAATGCCCAAACCCTTTCAGTTGTGTAGTGCAGTGCAGTTTTTGTTAATGTTAATGTTAATGGGAGCCTTGCTGTTTGGGAGATACTCCGACCTGCAGTCGTCGTACCGTAATGGTCTGGCTTTAACAGAATGATTTAGATCTTCACACTTCCCATTTCTCCCTCATCCAATACGTTGACTACGAGAGCAGGGGTTCAATTACCATCTAACAGATATCCCAGACCTTCACATGCACCGCTGTTACAACTTAATCAGCGTTATTGACTTCATCTGTGAGTGCTTGTAGTGACTGGGCTAATCAGTGTACATATTATCTATTATCATATTATCATTATATATGTTTCAGGGTATTGTATTTTCACCATGTTGGGAAGTTATTTGGACTCAGAATAGTTGCTGCTATTGTTTTAAGCTCTGCTCAGTGTCGCAGTCCATATTTATAGACAACAGTGTGTCCTACAGTGTCAAAAATCTGTTAGAGATCACTGATCAAGCTTAGGCATGCAGTGAGCAAAATGCTTATTGGTGTAGTTTAAGCTTCTTATAAATTTCTTGTTAGCTACATTATCCTTGTCTTGGCTGATTGATTATGTAGGGGGACTGGATGGGCTGTATACATGAGATTTTTGAGGTCTCTGACTGTCTCTTTCACTCAACAGGAATGATGGATCTCTGGTATCTGTACTGAAGACTCTTTTGTTTTTTACCATCTTGATGATCACTCTTCCCATTGGACTGTACTTTGCATCAAAGGCATATTTGTTTGAAGGTAGGGCTGCACCGACACCCCATCTCTCCCACCCATCAAACCTATCTATTGCCTATATTGTATTCTGTCCATAGTTAAAACCCTATAGATCATGAAGGTAATCTCAGACTTTCCATCTTATTTGTGTATTATTAGTTTGTTTTGTTTTGTTTTGTTTTGTTTGTTATATATGTCTGATTGGGGTTACTCATTACACTTGTGATGAAAATATATCAATTGCTCTGATCTTTGCTTTTGAAACCCAAGGCCAAGGCTGGACATTACCTTCTTATGCCTGTTTAGAGAATACTACATCAATACTTCATGACTCTGATGTGACATTAAATTAATTATGCATCTCTTCCACTAATCTAAGCCCATTTATTTACATCAATCACCTTTTTCTGAGAATTTGCTTTTTAAAACGGAACAGCATTACAGTCCAGACCAAAAGACAAAAAGTGTCTAAATTCCAGAAAAGTAGATTTATTTTTTTATATATATAAAAGATATTTAAAGGACTTTTAATGGAAAATATGTTCTCAGTATGCTGAGAAATCCTAAAACAAAAAAGTCTCAATAAAAAGAAGTAATATTTTATTCCCAATAATTCTCATTAAAAAAGTAATAATAGTAATAATAATATGTAAATATTTGAAGACTATAATAAATTCTGCAGAATGACTTTGTTACATTCTTCAATATAATCGGTGTTTTAGAGATTAAAGGCTTTCTTATGACACAGACCGCAGTCTGATTATATCGGATTATAATACATTTTGCGTTTACACCCCAGTGAAGTACTGTAGAATGACCAAGCTGTGTCCTCTCTCCGCAGCATCCCTGGGTTACTCCAGCAATGACAGCTACTTCTATGCCGCCATCGTGGCCGTGATCGCAGTGCACGTCGTCCTGGCACTCTTCGTTTACGTGGCATGGAATGAGGGATCGCGGCAGTGGAGGGAAGGAAAACAGGACTGAAAAAAAAGGAGACGAAAAATGGGGAGAGGTGGATAAAGAGTGAGAGACAAAGTGAAGGGGGGGGGGTGGAGAGAGTTAGAGTAAGACACAATGTTGTTTCCACCAAACAGGCATATTAGTGTGCTTCAAAAGAGAGAGAGAGAGAGAGAGAGACAACAAGTAAACAGGCATGTTGTTTAACCAATGTCTCCCACACAGCTCCAAACAGGAAAGTTGTAATGCCGTGAAAATGCATTGAAAGTCTGTGTGTGGTTACTGTGTGCTCTAACCTGTCAATCAAAAGAAGGAAGCTGAACCCTTATCCCAGTGATTCAGCAAATAATTCATTAGGCTAAGAGTGTTGATTTAGGGTCAGTTTTTGCTTTTTATGTTCTACCTAATTTGTTAAAATAATTTGTTTATTTTTGGTACTCTCACCTGCTTTTCAGAATGTCTGCATAATTCAGTGGTTTAGATGTAAACAGTCATTCAGGGTGGGGGGTTTGCTGTGAAACGGTTCATAGTAGAGAAACTAGGCATTAGGCATTGCCATATATTTAAATATAGCCATTTTATTTACTATCCAAAACCACAAGTGAATCTACACTTGTCTGCTGAGTTTTATTTGTGCTGTTAATAGTAAAATAGTGGTAAATCTGGGAAAATTCTTTGGGGACTATTTTACCCCACAACACCCTACAAGTCTGACTCTATACTTTTCTCTAGAACGCTATACCTCTCACCAAACCCACTTTGAAGGACTCCGTTCACATCTAAACCATTTAATTATGCAGAAATATGCAATAATAATTTCCCTTCAGAGGGACATTCAGGCATATTTCAATATAATCTATATATGCCTCCTCTGGCATGTGCTGTCTGCTACCACAAGCAACAGTTGTTTCCCTGCACTTTGAAAAGAACACAAAACTCACTCATAATACATGATAGTCATAATAGACGGCAGTGGGCAGATGCTGAATTCCATGAATAAAAATGGTACATGAAAAACGGCACTATGTAACACAAGACAGCTACACTACATGTCCAAAAGTGTCCAGACATATACTTTCAATAAAAAAAGACTAACCAAACGAGAGTAGCATGCTCTGGAACAGCCGCACATGAGTGTGACATCACCGTGCCCAGTTTTGAGCGAGGGCTAAAAGAGGTATAACCCCCTCTAAATGAGTGAGGACCACTGCAACTGCATTCTCTGTATGAAAGCTGATGTAATAGAGCTCCTTCCAGTACCTTCGGAATGAGTACCCAATGATTAACTTCACTAATGCTCAATTCTTTTGGCTGTATACAATCAGGTGTCCACAAACTTTTGAACACATTGTAACATAGTGTTTTCGAATGAGATGGTCTGGGAGAACCTCTTACAAGAGGTTGTTCTTAGTAACTGTTATTTAACTACTTTCCTACACTGTTAAGAAGCAGCACAGTGACAAAGTAGTTCAGTCTTGTTGAAACCACCCACAAAAAAACTAAAAACTAATTGCTGTCAAGAATTCCCTCTGGAAAATAAGAACCAATGGTTAGTACAGATTTACAGCTTCATTTACAAAGTGAGGAATGCATACAAGTGTTCTACAAAAAGATTCAGCGACTATCCATTGACTTCTTTTTAAAAAAATTTTAGGTGATGGTTTCCGTTCTTTTCTAAGCGCAGGAAAACACAAAATCCATGTCTGTGGTAATCGGATGCGGCAAAGTAGAGATCAGGTTGAAAATCGATGGAGCATTGCTTTAAATGAGAGTCATGAGAGGGCTTGGCAGAATTGTAGCTTTCTCATAGCCGGGAACAGCCTGAATTGAAAGCTTGCTATTTGGCACATTTACATTTAAATGGCTTTTATTTGGAGACATTAAATACCAGTCACTAATCAGTGGCCCCTCAAGGCCTGAGTCATCATGCCTCCTGGCAGATGTTAAAAGGCACGATGATTAGGTTTGTGTACGTTTACGTCTCTCGGGCAGGATTTTCCCATGACACCCCAAACACTCGTACAACGTTTTGCTTGCATCCAAAACAATAGCGGTATGAAATCATAGGAAAAGCTTATTTCATCTTTCAAGAGGCTCTAATTAAGAAAGACACCACTTTTAGTTGACATCAGAGAGAATTAGTGTTTGGACTCATTGAAAAAGAGCCGTGCTCCGTTTCAGCGAATTGACTGCCACGTCAACTTTTACTGTTTGTTTCCATGGCGATGTTGCAGCAGCCAATCAGAAATTGAGACTCATATCAAAGTGCAGAGTTGACGGTTTTCTGTTGTAATCGCATGCACGCTGTAAAAACAGTCAGCATCACCACAGTATGGAGGGGGTTGTAATTGCCTTGTAAGGCCCTTATTAAGACTTGTCCGTCACTGGTATATAACTGGCATATTGCTACTACTGCACTATTGAGTAGTAACTATGGTAACTAGTATTATGGAAAATGCTTAATTCACTCTATTTAATGCTATTCGGCTTCACTAGTTAGCTATTAGTCTGCTATATGACTTAATAAGTGCATAATAATGGACACATTTAATATTTGTGGAAAAGATTATAAATAATTATATTGTATAACACAAATAAAAGTGCTTTGAAAAATGCTTAATTCAACCTCATTACTGCTCATGTAATAAGCAGCCAGTTATTTATCAGCTGTTGAATTTTATAAGGCTTAATAAGGGCTTTTCAATTTCTTATACTGAAATTTAAGACATTAAGTTTTCATTCTCTTAGAACTGATAGCTGTTAATGGTTTTTGTTATTATGTGTTGGGTGTATGTAGGTAAATTAGGTTCAATTACGTTTGTCCTCAGCTAATTGTTTTAGATGGCAACATGTTTTGAGGTGTTAAAATTACATCAGATCCCAAAATGTATGTTTTGTTTCTGTTCTCGCGTGTTCTGTCATCATTTCATTATTTAATAAAAAAAAATGATTCATGTTTTCGAAGAAAGCACTCCTTGCATTGAAGTATGGTCTGAGTTTGTGATCTCTGCGGGCTTCTCTAAATGTAGCATCAGGTTGTTTTTATTCTTATTAAAGCAGCATGATGCAGCATTTCGCCCTTAAAATAACAGCTTCAAAATCATTTTAAAGCTCCACTAACCTGTAATATGGGGCATAGCATCTGTATAATTGCTTGTCTGGGCTCGGCACGCCAGCAACTACAATAAGTAACTTTGGTAATGGTCATGACAATGCTCGCGAGAATAATATTTGTGTAAAATCCTGGAATATTACTCTGCCAAGGCCCCATATTATACCCCCCACTAAACCAACATTTTCTTGCATTTTTTGCAAAAGAAAGCATGCAACATTGAAGAGGTCTTCATACAGCACACTGTTCACCCCTTAGTCCAAACTATATGTGTAAACTAAGCTTCAACTAAGTTTCAACCCCCTGTATTTGTGATGTCATGAGAAACATCACCTTTATGAATAAGCAGTTATGTGGCTATTTGCCAATAGCAGTTTAGCTGTGCTCCAACTCCAACTCCAACTGTGTTTTCAAATCAGACCCAACACAGAACAGGCAATTATTAGAACAAAGCTCATTATTTGATTGCGGTTGGTGTGGCGCAACAGATAACACCACTACCTGCCACTGAGCTACCACACCACGTGGGAGACTGGGGTTTGATTCCCAGTCTGGGTGACTATGCTGCGCTACACCAATAAGAGTCCTTGGGCAGGACTCCTAACACTACATTGGCCCTCCTCTGTAATACAAGTTACCTTGTAAGTCGCTCTGGATAAGAGCGTCTGCTAAATGCCATAAATGTAAATGTAAAATTATTTGTCATTCTTAAAGGTACAGTAAGAAAACCAGTTTCATTTTAAGGGATGAGGAGAGATTGGGAAATAATGTACAATGAATTATGATCGTTAATAATAACATACTGCCTTAAAGAGAGGGGTTCTTCACTGCTTCTTCAGTAACAGCAACTTTGACGACTAAAAGAACCAGTGGTCCTTTGTCTGGTTAAAGGGTTTTTTATTGCTCTCTGTAGAGCCTTTTAAAATGGTGCTGTAGTACTTTTGACATTTTAGCTAGATTATTCAAAAAGCTTTTTTGGTATTAATTATTAATAATAATAATCATTTTTATCATCCCTGTTTGTTATAATGATGCTAGACCATGTGTTCTTAATGATAGCATTCTGGAATAAGTAGAGGAGCTATGTCCATTTATTTTATTTGTATGTTTGTTTAAACCTTCAACATGGAAGAGAAACTCCTTTTAACAATTCCCTGATAATAGAGCCCCCCACACTCCTCAGCCCTGACCGACTTTAAGAAACTAACAGAAGTCGCAGATGCTGAGGAGTGTGGGGGGCTCTATTATCAGGGCATTGTTAAAATGACTTCGCTTTTAAAAGGAGTTTCTTTTCCGTGTTGAAGGTTTAAACAAACATACAAATAAAATAAATGGACAAAGCTCCTCTACTTATTCCAAAAAGAGTATTTGGTGTTAATAATAATAATATTTTTTATCATCCCTGTTTATTATAATGATGATAGACCATGTGTTCTCAATGATAGCATTCTGGAATAAGTAGAGGAGCTTTGTCCATTTATTTTATTTGTATGTTTGTTTAAACCTTCAACACAGAAGAGAAACTCCTTTTAAAAGTGAAGTCATTTTTACCAATGCCCTAATAATGAAGCCCCCCACACTCCTCAGCATCTGCGACTTCTGTCAGTTTCTTAAAGTCGGTCAGGGCTGAAAAATCAATAGTGAAAGCTGCATGAGTCAGAACATTAGAGAGAGAGAGAGAGGGAGAGAGAGAGAGAGACATGTAGGGAAAGTGTAGAAGTGTAGGTGTGGAAATTTTGAGAGCATGTCTGAGCGGAGAGAACAGCAGTGTTTCACCCTGTTCCATCAGACATCTGTTCCGTTTCTGTGAATCTGTTCACATTCTCTCCAGATCACCTCAGTGTCTACCCTGCGTTCAGCTCTTACGTTCAAACATCACATCTCGTGTCCCCAGTTTTCCTCCTCTTAACCTGAATGTCTTGGATCGCGTAAGACGTGTTTGCTGTCTGAAGTTAAGTTTTGCTTCTTTGCTTTTACGCTGACGCTACGAGGCTAATGTTGCTAACAAGCTGTGGAAGCTTATTCCCCACCAATTAGCAGCAAACCTTAATCATCACACATCACACACAGAGATCAGGCCCCAAGACGAGCCAAGGCTGCTACCACTGTTTTTGCTAGTTATGCTAATGTTCTATAGGTTGTAGGTAACAGTGTTTCTAACCGTGTCAGAGAGCACATAAACACGTCTATTAGAGATCACTGATGATGATTTAGGCATGTGTGCAGTTAGCTAGAATGACCATGTTTTGGCTTTTTAACGAGAAGACACTGGGGACACGGAGGTGTCCATCATGGTTAGGATGTTGTGGCCAAGGAGGGGCTTTAAGTAGGCCTAAGTTGTAGGACCATAACAGTGTGTAATTGTGAGGGTGGGAGGGACTTAAATACCTCTAAAACCATAGGACTACAAAAGGTACATTAACATATACACATTTACCAAGACTAGTGCATAACCTTAATAGCCTGTATGGTCAAATCATCTACTTTCAGTTCTTATTTTTGTGACCATTTAAAAAAAATAAATCCACCATCCTTCAAGTATTTCACTGAACACTGAACTTTTAGTCCTATAGGTCTGTGCGATAGGCTAGAACTGTGTGTGACATTTATCTAAATACTGATTTGGACATTTCAGAATATTTAGTCATTTTGGTGTTATGACTGATTTGTGTATTTTCTTCCTGTTGTAAAATCCTTGTAATTTTATTTATTTTATTTTATTTATTTATTTATTTATTTATTTATTTGGGGGGGGGGGGGGGGTGGTGGGATTACGTGAATCTGCTTGTTGCTCTATATTTTTGGCAGGCCTTTCTCATGAATGGACCAATAGAAATGCTCCAAAATTACCTGCAAGGTTCCCACTCATTCTGGAAAATCTGAAAATATGTCTGGTCACCTTAAGTTAGCACTATGCTAATTGGTGTAGTGTATGCTTCCATAACATGCTAGCTTTACCATTAGCCTCTGAACTGTTCATTTGACCTGCTGTTCAGATACATCAGATGCTGTTTACAATGGGAGCAATTAACTCAAAGGTTTTGGTTAGATGTGTTTTTGCTTGATGCTTTACAATGCTTTTCACTGTGGTCTTTATTGAGTCTGGTTAGTGGGTCAGCAGCAGCATCATCAGTTGACCTCCAGACCAAATAACATGCGTGATGAGTCTTTTACTGCTACTGCAGGGATGGGTCCTCTCACAAATGTAATGCTTTTTGCTGACGTAGGCCATGTACACATGACGTTTTTCTTGGAAACGTGCTTTTGAATATGCAAGCTCTCCTCACATTAAAAACGAATATGGGTCACGTACCCTCTTGAATGTTAAGATCAGATCTGAGCAAAAAATCGGAAGTGAGCTCCTTTTTATGAGCGGTTAGCCTCCCTGCTGTTCCTGTAACGTCCAGCCACGCTAGACCTGACTACAATAAGATGAGATTAGCTGTTATTTAAAAGAAAATCACCCCTTCATTCAGTCTGCCTCTTTCTTTCTGTCTGTCTCTTCCTTTCTTTCTTTTTTCACTTGCTAGCTGAATCACTCCATGACCCAGAAGTGCTAAACAGGCCTATTAGCGACTAGCCCCCTGAAACTAGCTAGTTACAGCTAAAAAAAAATCTATTATAAAAGTCCTCTTACACATTTTCTACTAATGCACCTTTTTATATCAGCCATTCTGTAGCTTCTACCCTGTGTGTGTGTACAAGGGAGAGAGAGAGAGTATGTGTGTGAGTGTTCTATACATTTTCAAGAACAAAATATCCAATGTAGTAAAACCAGACAAAAACAGGAAAAACCTACAGGAGTGCATTTTTATGATGTGATACATGGGGGGAGTTACTTTTAGTAGTACATATCAGTACTTACATATATACAGTGCCCTCCATAATTATTGGCACCCCTGGTTAAGATGTGTTCTTTAGTTTTTTTCTAAATAATATAGGACCACAATGGAAAAAAGAGTAAAATCCAAGTGAATTTATTCAGTAGGAAAAAAATCCCACATTAAGAAATAATTGTTTAACATCAAATCATGTGTGCCACAATTATTGGCACCCCTGATGTTAATACTTTGTACAACCCCCTTTTGCCAACAAAACAGCACCTAATCTTCTCTTATAATGTTTCACAAGATGGGAGAATACAGATAGAGGGATCTTTGACCATTCCTCTTTGCACAATCTCTCTAAATCATCCAGCGACCTGGGTCCTCTCCTCTGCACTCTCCTCTTCAGCTCACCCCACAGGTTTTCAATGGGGTTGAGGTCTGGGGACTGAGATGGCCATGGGAGGAGCTTGATTCTGTGTGTGGTGAACCATTTCTGTGTAGATTTGGCCATATGTTTTGGGTCATTATCTTGCTGAAAGACCCAGTGACGACCCATCTTCAGCTTTTGGGCAGAAGCCACCAGATTTTGTTTTAAAATGTCCTGGTATTTCAAAGCATTCATGATGCCATGCACTAACAAGGTTCCCAGGGCCTTTGGAAGAGAAACAGGCCCACAGTATCACTGATCCTCCCTCATATTTCACAGTGGGCATGAGGTGCTTTTCTGCATACTCAGCTCTTGTGTTACGCCAGACCTACTTAGAGCATTTGTTGCCAAAAAGCTCTATCTTAGTTTCATCTGACCAAAGCACACAGTCCCAGTTGAAGTTCCAGTACTGCTTAGCAAACTCCAAACGTTTGCGTTTATGATTGTGAGTGAGAAAAGGTTTTTTCCGTGCATGCCTCCCAAACAGCTTGTTGGCATGCAGATAGCGCCTGATGGTTGTTTTGGAGACTTTGTGACCCCAAGAAGCTCCCATTTGTTGCAATTCTGTAACAGTGAGCTTTGAAAACCTTTTTATTTCTCCTATCATCCTCCTCACTGTGCGTGGTGGCAAAATACACTTGCGTCCTCGTCCAGGCTCGTTTACCACTGTTCCAGTTGTTTTAAACTTCTTAATAATTCCTCTGACAGTGGATATGGAGAGGTGGAGGTGAGTGGCTATTTTCTTGTAGCCATTGCCTGACTTGTGGAGGTCAACACACATCTGTCTTACTTGAATGGTATGTTCCTTTGTCTTTCCCATGTTGAAGAGAAATGGCCTCTGTGTCACGTCATATTTATACCCCAGGGAAACAGGAAGTTGTGTATTACTAATTAAATGTTCTTACATACTCTGATCAACTTCGTAAACTACTGTAGAATTGACAGAAATACTTTAATTACATTTATTTCCTAAGAAATGTTAGGGGTGCCAATAATTGTGGAACAGGTGATTTTATGAAGAATAATTATTTCTTAGTCAGGGATTTTTTTTTTCCTTAAAATTCACTTGAGTTAAAGGTTGGATTTTACTCTTTTTTCCATCGTGGTCTTATATTATTTAGAAAAAAACTCAATTTATCAGAAGCTAAAGAACACATCTTAACCAGGGGTGCCAATAATTATGGAGGGCACTGTATATATAATACTTATGGGTCATATTATTGCATTGATATAAATAATAATATAAATAATTATATATATATATAATAAACTTGAAATGTGGGACAAACTATTACGTGTAGATACGCAGTATACAAACACATCTAAATAAACTAAAAACACAGACAATTGTATGGTTAGTCTTTTATTAAGCTCATTGATTGAACGTTCACAGTGCAGGCTAGAAAAATAAGTCCACATTTCAATTCATTGTTCCCCCAGTGATCTCCAGTGTTCTGGCTCTCTGGTCGCAAAGCAGCCCCAAACCATGCTCTCTCCACTATGTTTCACAGCTGAGATGTGGTTTGGTGTTGGTGTGCACTAACCTGGGTTCTTTTCCTCCAAACATAGTGTGTCCCGCCATAGAACATTTTCCCAGAAGCACTGTGGAACATCCAGGTGTTCTTGGGCAAACATTAGACGGGCCACAATGTTTTTATTGGACCGCAGCGACTTCCGTCATGGTGTCCTTCCTCGAACGCCATTCTTGTTCAGTGTTTTTCTAAGTGGACTGCAGAACAAAGATTCTTTGCATTTTGTAGAGACATTTGTAGGTATTTTGCTGTTACCCTCTGTGCCCTTGGAGGGATTTTAACAGTGACACTCACTTGTAGAGAGAGTAGCCATGGATTGATGTACAACCAGGTCTTTAGAAATACTTTTGTAGCCTTTTCAACCTTCATGCATCTCTATAAGTCCTCAGTGCCTGAAAGTTGTTGGCATCACAGTGTGGTTCACATTAACCAATCTTTCTTGAGGACAACAGATTTGTCACTTCCTGTCTCTTCATGCATTCGCACCGTACATCAGGGTGTGTTTGAGTCAACCTAAACCCCTCTTCCCTCCCTGTGAGTCACTCTCACCTAAACACTGACCCATACAAACTCTCTCTCTCTCTCTCTCTCTCTCTCTCTCTCTCAGGGTTAGATGTAAGTGCTGGTTGTACAATGCTTCATGTCTGTCATTTCCTCTGTTTTTGTGAGTGAAAGCTGAACACTGCTAAAGCCAGACAATGCAGCATCACAGAGAGGTCATGAAAGGACACAAACACACACAAAACATCTGTTCTTCCTGAACTATAGTCTGACAAAAGCATTTTCCTTCAGCCAAGTTAAAAAAAAAATATTCCACGTTCCGCCACTGGCAGCTTTGTGTTTATTCAGGCCTTTACATTGTGTCAGAATTTTATATTGAGCCAACCAACTGAAATGCTCAAAATGAACTGGAAGAAAACTTCCATTGAAAGTATGCTAAGACGAGCATGATCACAACATAAACAAGAAGAAACAACCTAGTTAGAACCGTCGGTGGCATTTCACCAAGTTTGGGACCAAAATATCTTCTCTTTATTGTGAAAAAGGTTGTGTGGCATAACATGACCTCTATTATGTTTCATGTATCATTTCATGTGACCCTACCTGGTAAAGGACTCAAGCCCTTACCTCAGAACCTTAAGATGTAGACCACATGTTTACCAGTTTTTAGGGCCTCAAGAAGATGGCGTGTGACAAACGCAGCGGTAGCAATGCTGGACGAGGCTGGGAGCTGTGATATCAATGCTAACACTGTGGTAGCAATGCTGGGCGAAGCCAGCAGCTAACACGCTAACACAGCGGTAGAGATGCTATACAGTGTGCTAGCACCTTGGTAACAATGCTGGATGAGGCCTGCAGACTGCATACTAACTGTGGTAAGGATGCTGGGCAAGGCTGACGGGCAGTGTGCTTACACCGCGGTAACATTGCTGGACAAGGTGCTAATTTTAAAGGTTTAGAGCAGCATGAAACAATGCATAAGCAGGGTGGACATAGAGTTAGCAGATCTAATAAATAGTTCACAGCAGTGAGCAGTAATACCTTGTAAGTGATTCTGTGAGACATGGCATTAATACAACAAAGCTAGTATTAGTTTAACTCGGCCCACCAACAGTTTAATCAAAGACATACTTCATCTGAAGAATGCTTCAGGAGTGCGGTATACCTGACTGTAATATTAGCTATCTGGCTTCCTCCTACATCCACCAGTTAGAGGGGAAATGGGCTGAACGGCCCACCCATAAAAATCCACCCCAAAGCAGTTGTAATATTTTAAGATGGGTTCCTAGTCTTTCATTTATTGTGTCCCGAGTATACCTTGTTAAACCCCAAATGCCTTTATGTGGGTCTACAATTCAGTTCATTACCCTTAAATGACATTCCAACTAAGTTTAGAAGTATGTTGTGGGTTTTTTATGGCTTTGCTTTTTTCAAAAACTAGCTTACCCTTCACAATATCACTACTTCTAGCTTTATGCTCTACATGCCATAAAGGATCAGTTTGGAAGAAAATCTAATTAACATGCAGCATCACTGACCCCAGGTGCAGAAGATCGTCTAGTACATGTTTGGCTTGTGCTGCTGTGCCCCACTTTCATTTACAACAAGAGATGCTAGGCTAGCATTACTAACAATCACTTAACTTGTACTGTCACCAATCTAATCTCAGTTAAAGCATGTTGCAGTTTTATTTGCTTCCAAAATCTATTGAGGCGATACACTATATGGACAAAAGTATTAGGACACCTGTTAGTGAGGTCAGGATGTTGAATGATCACTGCCCAAAAGTATTGGATGGAGCACCAACCATCATTCCAGAGATCATCCCATGAGTCTCACTACTCCACAGCTCAATGTTGGGGGTCTTTATACCCCTCTAGCCCAATGGGACTGGCATTAGGCATTGTGCCAACAGGTTCATGTTTATCTGCTCTAGAGAGTCCTATTCGATTGGCAGTACTTCTCTTTAGGGCACAACTTAAAATAGCTGAATGCCATTATTAGAAGGGGTGTCCACAAACATTTGGACGTATAATGTATGTACTCATGTTTAAAACACACACACACACTAAATTGTGGGAAACCTTTGAAGGTAGGTAGACCTACAGTATTCTCCACACAGTGTTCCAATTTTTTAGTAGTGATCCACTGTTGAACTAGACCACAGTGCATGGGATGATGCCACATGCTGTGCAGAGTTACCAAACATCGACTGCATCTGGGATCTGTGCTACATCATGTTACTTTGAATTTTGGACAAACTGTTCTTTTCAAAAAGCAGCGAGAGACTACAGCGCACTGTAATGACAGCAGATGTAGTTCATGTGTATCCAAAAAAATCATTTTCCAGACGCAATAAACCCAGTCTGCAGCTAAAAATGGATTTTGACGGGAGAACATCCACTGACAGTGTAACACAGTCTGGAAAACTGACCATGGCTGCTGCACCAGGGTTTGGAGGGAGAACACAGCAGATGTGTGTGTGTGTGTATGTGTGTGTCTGTAAGACGGTGAGCGCCCTGCCCCGTCAGTCCTATTTCCCAAATAGAACGCATCCACTGTGTCGCCATGGACAAGGCTTGGGCTTACTTCCTGTATTTTGATTGTGCAACAGTAACTATGGGTGATTCACCGTCTAGCGACCGTCACCATAGAAACCGCCTTCATTCTGCCTTAATTCTCTCTCTCTCTCTCTCTCTCTCTCTCTCTCTCTCTCAGTCTCTCGTTCTTGCTCTCTCCCACTGTTTGTGTGTGTGTCTTATTTTCTTGGAATGCTGAAAGTGGCCACAGACAAATGTAATCAGGTTGTTTGGTTTGGACGGAGAGAGAAATAAGAGATGGGAGCATTTCATTACAGCCAGGCTCGCATTAACTCATCTGGGACGCACAGCTGGCCTGGCTTGTGCCCGAGTCTGAGCGCCCAGTGCATGTCCACATACAGCCGTAAAATCGAATTCTTTTTACACATTAAGTCAGCAGGTTATTAGCTCCTCCTGTACTGGGCCAGCACTCAGTAGAGGGGATGTAACGATTTCACTCCATATCGTAACATCACATTTAAAAGAGTACAATTATGACTGTATCGCTGATGTGCTCCACTGTCTCTTCCAAGTGTCTCTCCTGAGTCATCGTTGGTGCAACCCATTGCCAATGAGACATCAGAGCGCAGCCTAGCAAAGCCTAAGAAAGCAACACACTCAAATTTGCACTGAGCTTTAAATTGTATGGGGTTGCAGTTTTTGGAGTTTATTTAATGGGTGGCGCGGCAGGTGCTAAAAAAACTATTTGGATGTAGAATTAGAGCTCTGAACAATATATATATATATTTTTTTTACAATTTTAACTAATATTGAAACACTAATATTGACCTCATATTAGGTCTAAAAATATAAGTATTGTTTGCCCAAAAACTGACTTGATTTATCACTTAGTTTATAGTATAGCTAACATTGCTAACAAGCACTGGACTGTCACTTATCACGTCTTAGTAAAGACACGGCCAAAATATTCATGTATTTTCTTCACAAATCTATCAAAAGGCTACATAAACAAGCTTTTTAAACATAATGTAGTAAAAGTACATGGACAGACATTTAAATCCAGCCAACATGCTCATGTGGTGCTCACATGGTTGACTTACAGGATTCTTTAGTAAGGGTTTTTTACCTGCATTAAATGATTTTTCAAATTGGTGGCATACATTTTTACATTACAACGATGTAATGAGAACCTTATCCTAGTATCCTAGTCAATATGATCTTAACACTGTAACTACAGGCCTATGCCTATTGTGCATTAGGCTCATACCAAAACAGTGCAGTAACAACCACCTCAGGACAAACTGAGTACTACAAGAGAACACAGTACACTTACGTAAGTCACATTTTAGTGGATTTTGTAGTACTGTTTATTATTTTTTTCTTCTTCACCAGCATGTCTAGAATACCTGGCAAAAGCTGGTTACTGCTGCTTTTGCATTAAAGTCTTCTGAATTTACTTTCCCCCAAACTTGTTACGTTTTCATCAGGGAGTCCACAGTGTGCATGCCCCACTCTGAATGAACACCTACAGTGTTGGAGTGATACCTGCAGTGTTTATATAAGCCCAGCTAAACACAAATGAACACTGTATGTGTTCATTCAGCACTGCAGAGTTTGGCATTTAACCTTTGTTGAGTAATGGTTGTTGTCATTGGCTGACAAAAGCTACAAAGCACAAAGCGTCAACTGTCGCACTTAACCTGTTCCTGTTCAACCACTAAATTTAGTGTGAAGTGGAAAACGGTCCTAGTGCTTGTTCTTCTTGGTTCATACAATTATGACATTTCATAAATGTGCCCAATTCATTGTGTTAATTAGCCCATATATTTCTATTTACAATCAGACCAAAAGAATAAACCCAATATGATTAACTCTAAAAAAATGTTTATTTGGCCAAATTATGTTTTCTGTTTTAAACATTAAGAACATATGAATCAAAGGAAAATTAACATGTCAAATAAGGGCACTGTGTTCACCAGAGCTCACCCTGCTCTGACTGTGTTTCACCACCAAAGCTTTAAAAGCAGCTGAATGGAATGCGTTTTCCCAACTGCAGAGACCTGCTGATTGTGACGTAGGCACCTTAAAAACTGTAACCGTTTCGTCACAATAACTTAACAAGCGCTGGACTTGACACGTTTGGTTACATACACCTGGGACCGTAGATTGTGACGAAGGCGCCGCGGCACTGCCTCCCACTCCTCCTCTCCCGCGTCACCGCGTGACCTACATAACGACACCGGCAGGGCGAGCCGTTACTGGCGCGGCGAACCTCACCTTTATTAGACAGCAAAGATGTTTTTATTGGGGGAAAATATGAGGAAGAAGACTAGGAAGCGTTATCTTTATTCTGTTACTGCTCTCTTTTTTTAGGATAAAACGGTGCTTAAAATGGGCGGAAGTGGTGATGTAATGCTGGCAACTTTACTTTTTGAATGAATGAATGAATGAATGAATGAATGAATCCGTCTTTAATCATATGAAGGGAGGGTGGGATCAATGTTGGTGATGACGTCACGGCCGAGGTCCCCTCCACACGGCCTCAGTTAAATCAAAGCCAACGAAAATAAATAAATATATGAACTCGTCTTACGAAACAGCAGCCCTTTACATAACCTGCCCACTGAACTCCCACGTCAATATGTGCAGCAGAGACTGGATGATGATGATGATGATGATGATGATGATAATAATAATAATAGTATTAGAAATAATTACAATGGCAAAAATACAAATATTAAGTCTAATTGAAATCTGAAACTCTGAATGAAATCTGTTGTAAGATAGAGCGAAAGGATAGGGAGAGAGAGACAGAGAGAGAGAGAGAGAGAGAGAGAGAGAGAGTCATAAAGACACGCCGTCCTTAATTCTCCGCCGATGACATTTACTGGCCGCCGTTCAAAAAGAGCGAGCGAGAGAGAAAGAGAGCGTTAGCTTTTTTGTTCCCACCAGAATTCCGTCAAGGCCCCGCTCGGATTGGGTAACTGAGGTTTCCAAAACCCCGCCCACCAGCCCTAAACGCGTTCTAGTACGGCGAACTGCGTGCAAGTATAAACTACTAGCCAACGCTAG